>NC_088403.1:57373981-57673981 GCF_034236695.1 Oncorhynchus nerka
AGTTGTGCATACGAAGCACCACACAGCTCTGAGCTGACGAAGCACCACACAGCTCTGAGCTGACGAAGCACCACACAGCTCTGAGCTGACGAAGCACCACACAGCTCTGAGCTGACGAAGCACCACACAGCTCTGAGCTGACGAAGTACCACACAGCTCTGAGCTGACGAAGCACCACAGAGTTCTGAGCTGACGAAGCACCACAGAGCTCTGAGCTGACGAAGCACCACACAGCTCTGAGCTGACGAAGCACCACACAGCCCTGAGCTGTCGAAGCACCACACAGCTCTGAGCTGACGAAGCACCACACAGCTCTGAGCTGACGAAGCACCACACAGCTCTGAGCTGACGAAGCACCACAGAGCTCTGAGCTGACGAAGCACCACAGAGCTCTGAGCTGACAAAGCACCACACAGCCCTGAGCTGACGAAGCACCACAGAGCTCTGAGCTGACGAAGCACCACAGAGCTGTGCATATTATAAACGCCGCCATTAAAAAAATGTAAATAGACCTTTTGAATCAGACTCGGAGAGGAACGTTTGCCTAAATCAAAACGATAAGCACCACCTGTAACAGAAGATGGATTATGTCTTTACTCTCTCTCTCTCTCTCTCTTCTCTTGCTTCCCCTCTCTGTTCTCTCTCTCTCTCTTCTCTTTCTTCCCCTCTCTGTTCTCTCTCTCTTCTCTTGCTTCCCCTCTCTGTTCTCTCTCTCTCTCTCTTTTTCTCTTTCTTCCCTTCTCTGTTCTCTCTCTCTCTCTCTCTCTTCTCTTGCTTCCCCTCTCTGTTCTCTCTGTTCTCTCTTCTCTTTCTTCCCCTCTCTGTTCTCTCTCTCTCTCTTCTCTTTCTTCCCCTCTCTGTTCTCTCTCTCTCTCTCTCTCTCTCTCTCTCTTTCTTCCCCTCTCTGTTCTGTCTCTCTCTCTCTTCTCTTTCTTCCCTTCTCTGTTCTCTCTCTTCTCTTTCTTCCCCTCTCTGTTCTCTCTCTCTCTCTTCTCTTGCTTCCCCTCTCTGTTCGCTCTCTCTCTCTCCTCTTTCTTCCCTTCTCTCTTCTCTCTCTCTCTTCTCTTGCTTCCCCTCTCTGTTCTCTCTCTCTCTTCTCTTGCTTCCCTTCTCTGTTCTCTCTCTCTCTTCTCTTTCTTCCCCTCTCTGTTCTCTCTCTCTCTCTTCTCTTGCTTCCCTTCTCTGTTCTCTCTCTCTCTTCTCTTTCTTCCCCTCTCTGTTCTCTCTCTCTCTCTCTTCTCTTTCTTCCCCTCTCTGTTCTGTCTCTCTCTCTTCTCTTTTTCTTCCCTTCTCTGTTCTCTCTCTTCTCTTTCTTCCCCTCTCTGTTCTCTCTCTTCTCTTTCTTCCCCTCTCTGTTCTCTCTCTCTCTTCTCTTGCTTCCCCTCTCTGTTCTCTCTCTCTCTTCTCTTTCTTCCCCTCTCTGTTCTCTCTCTCTCTCTTCTCTTGCTTCCCCTCTCTGTTCTCTCTCTCTCTTCTCTTTCTTCCCTTCTCTGTTCTCTCTCTCTCTTCTCTTTCTTCCCCTCTCTGTTCTCTCTCTCTCTTCTCTTTCTTCCCCTCTCTGTTCTCTCTCTTCTCTTTCTTCCCCTCTCTGTTCTCTCTCCCTCTCTCTCTCTCTCTCTCTCTCTCTCTTCTCTTGCTTCTACTCTCTGCTCTCTCTCTCTTTGTCTCTCTCTTCTCTTTCTTCCCCTCTCTGTTCTGTCTCTCTCTCTCTTCTCTTTCTTCCCTTCTCTGTTCTCTCTCTTCTCTTTCTTCCCCTCTCTGTTCTCTCTCTTCTCTTTCCTCCCCTCTCTGTTCTCTCTCTCTCTTCTCTTGCTTCCCCTCTCTGTTCTCTCTCTCTCTTCTCTTTCTTCCCCTCTCTGTTCTCTCTCTCTCTCTCTCTTCTCTTGCTTCCCCTCTCTGTTCTCTCTCTCTCTTCTCTTGCTTCCCTTCTCTGTTCTCTCTCTCTCTTCTCTTTCTTCCCCTCTCTGTTCTCTCTCTCTCTTCTCTTTCTTCCCCTCTCTGTTCTCTCTCTCTCTTCTCTTTCTTCCCCTCTCTGTTCTCTCTCTCTCTCTTCTCTTGCTTCCCTTCTCTGTTCTCTCTCTCTTCTCTTTCTTCCCCCCTCTGTTCTCTCTCTCTCTTATCTTTCTTCCCCTCTGTTCTCTCTCTCTCTTCTCTTCTCTTGTTTCCCCTCTCTGTTCTCTCTCTCTCTCTTCTCTTGTTTCCCCTCTCTGTTCTCTCTCTCTCTTCTCTTGCTTCCCCTCTGTTCTCTCTCTCTTCTCTTTCTTCCCCTCTCTGTTCTCTCTCTCTCTCTTCTCTTTCTTCCCCTCTCTGTTCTCTCTCTCTCTCCTCTTTCTTCCCCTCTGTTCTTTCTCTCTCTTCTCTTGCTTCCCCTCTGTTCTCTCTCTCTCTCTCTCTTTCTTCTCAAACTTATTTTAGATGCTAAGATCTTCCGGTTTCACAGAAAGGGGGGGAAAAGGGAATTAGTTGCAGCTCATAAAAGCTATACCTGTGGCTGTGTTCTAAATGTGTATTGAACTTATGGTTAAATTAACCCAGCATGTGTTCTATCCAATATTTACCCAGCACTGGGTTACCAATTAGTATACTAGCTCCCTTATTAAGTCATGCGTCAGTCTAACGTATCCCCGAATAAGACTCAATAGAGGGAGCTTCAAACAAGTTAAGTTGCCCACATCCTTCTCCTCATTCCCATTCAGACAGCTGTCTGTGAACCTCCCATGTATTGTGTTAGTATGTCTGCCTGCATAGCTCGTTGTCCACATCCTTCTCCTCATTCCCATTCAGACAGCTGTCTATGAACCTCCCATGTATTGTGTTAGTATGTCTGCCTGCATAGCTCGTTGTCCACATCCTTCTCCTCATTCCCATTCAGACAGCTGTCTGTGAACCTCCCATGTATTGTGTTAGTATGTCTGCCTGCATAGCTCGTTGTCCACATCCTTCTCCTCATTCCCATTCAGACAGCTGTCTGTGAACCTCCCATGTATTGTGTTAGTATGTCTGCCTGCATAGCTCGTTGTCCACATCCTTCTCCTCATTCCCATTCAGACAGCTGTCTGTGAACCTCCCATGTATTGTGTTAGTATGTCTGCCTGCATGTCTGACCTGTCTGTGAACCTCCCATGTATTGTGTTAGTATGTCTGCCTGTCGTTGTCCACATCCTTCTCCTCATTCCCATTCAGACAGCTGTCTGTGAACCTCCCATGTATTGTGTTAGTATGTCTGCCTGCATAGCTGTTGTCCACATCCTTCTCCTCATTCCCATTCAGACAGCTGTCTCCTCCCATGTATTGTGTTAGTATGTCTGCCTGCATAGCTCGTTGTCCACATCCTTCTCCTCATTCCCATTCAGACAGCTGTCTGTGAACCTCCCATGTATTGTGTTAGTATGTCTGCCTGCATAGCTCGTTGTCCACATCCTTCTCCTCATTCCCATTCAGACAGCTGTCTGTGAACCTCCCATGTATTGTGTTAGTATGTCTGCCTGCTGCCTGCCTGCATAGCTCGTTGTCCACATCCTTCTCCTCATTCCCATTCAGACAGCTGTCTGTGAACCTCCCATGTATTGTGTTAGTATGTCTGCCTGCATAGCTCGTTGTCCACATCCTTCTCCTCATTCCCATTCAGACAGCTGTCTGTGAACCTCCCATGTATTGTGTTAGTATGTCTGCCTGCATAGCTCGTTGTCCACATCCTTCTCCTCATTCCCATTCAGACAGCTGTCTGTGAACCTCCCATGTATTGTGTTAGTACGTCTGCCTGCATAGCTCGTTGTCCACATCCTTCTCCTCATTCCCATTCAGACAGCTGTCTGTGAACCTCCCATGTATTGTGTTAGTACGTCTGCCTGCATAGCTCTCTGGCTCCTTTCCAGCTACATGTGGTGATATGCAAGAGTGAAGGCTATATAAATGCTAACAACATCACATTGATTTTCCCTGGGTTTGTAGCCTCATCTAATACATCAATCTCAATAACTAGTGTGTGTGTTGTGTTGTGTTGTGTGTGTGTGTGTGTGTGTGTGTGTGTGTGTGTGTGTGTGTGTGTGTGTGTGTGTGTGTGTGTGTGTGTGTGTGTGTGTGTGTGTGTGTGTGTGTGTGTGTGTGTGTGTGTGTGTGTGTGTGTGTGTGTGTGTGTGTGTTGCGGGTGTGTGATACCGAGCCGAACAACGTACGATGTAGAGTTAAACTGTCTCGGGTACAAAATAATGTGAACCAACCATCCCTCTGTGATTGGTCTCCATTAGAGCAGTAAAACAGAAACGAGCCGTAAAACTTAGCTACACTCAGAGGTTGGTCGATTTGGTAACACAAACACATCTAGTTTAACAACGTGAGAACCTAAAAGTGTCTGTTAAAGAAGGCCACTCTAACAGACGGCTCTAACAAGGTATCGGCCCATCTCTTAGTTCCACCGTGTAGAAACTCTTAGAGAAAAGGGTTTCAAAAGGGCTCTTCTGCTGTCCCCATGGGAGAAGAACCCTCTGTGGAAAGGGTTTTACACGGAACCCAAAAGGGTTCTACCTGGAACCAAAGAGGTTTCTTCAAAGGGTCCTTCTATGGGAACAGCCAAATAACCTTTTAACACCAGAACCACTGGGCCCCCCCTTCAAGATAATGATAATTATAATTTGGTTGGGTAAATGAAAACCTTAGGCTAACATTAGAATACTACTTATTTTAAATAACACAATAGCATTGTCATTAGTTTATGTTTCTGTAGGCTACATGTAAAAACAAAAAACACAAAACAATTCAAGTGTTCCATTTTATTCATGGAGTTCCTTTGTTACAACTATGAAACAGAACGCAGATGTGATGGAACACGGTAACAGCTGATTTCAATACCGACTAAATCAAATCAAAAATGCAAAAAACAATGGAAGTAACAATAGCAGATTTCCCCTTAAACATTATACTTTGAATGTCTTGTTTATATATTTTCTCAACTTAATTGAAACAGGTGTTTTATCTGTGATACAGTCAATTGATTTAACATATATGAAGAAAAAAAATCTTTGGATGTGATCTTAAGTTAGAAATCTTTAACATTGTTCATTGTTTGAATCTCTTTTGTTCGTTTATATATTAGAACATAGTTTTTATTCAACTGTAGACTTGATGGCACTTTTGGAATTAGGTGTTTTATCTGACTCACAAAAAGTTCTGCACCAATGATTGATTGAGGTGAAAGTCCAAGTTGAAAGCATAGGTCAGATTACCACCCTAATGACTTTCTTTCTTTATTGGAAGTTAATTTAGATTGCAAGAAATAAAACCTTCTTGATGAATTAGTGATTATTTGAATTAAACTGCTATTTATATTTGACCAAAAAGCACAAATAGAGATAAAATTAATCACTAACCTTTGATGATCTTCACCAGATGACACTCAAAGGACTTCATGTTACACAATACATGTATGTGTTGTTCGATAAAGTGCATATTTATATCCAAAAATCTCATTTTACATTGGCGCGTTACGTTCAGTAATTCTAAAACATGTGGTGATTGTGCAGAGAGCCACATCTATTTACAGAAATACTCATTATAAATGTTGATGAAAATTCAAGTGTTATACATGGAATTAGAGATATACTTCTCCTTAATGCAACCGCTGTGTCAGATTTCAAAAAGACTTTACGGAAAAAGCATCATCTGAGTAGAGCGTTCAGACAACAAAGCAGCCAAAAAGATATCCGCCATATTGGGTAGTCAACATTAGTCATAAATAGCATTATAAATATTCACTTACCTTTGATGATCTTCATCAGAATGCACTCCCAGGTATCGCAGTTCCACAATAAACGTTTGTTTTGTTCGATAATGTCCATCATTTATGTCCAAATTGCTTCTTTTGTTAGGGCGTTTGGTAAACAAATCCAAAAGCGCGTTCAGGTTGCGCCGAACGTCGTTCCGTTACATCCCGTAGAAACTTGTCAAACTAAGTATAGAATCAATCTTTAGGATGTTTTTAACATAAATGTTCAATAATGTTCCAACCGGAGAATTCCTATGTCTGTAGAAAAGCAATGGAACGAGAGCTAACTCTCTCGTGACCGCGCCTCAGAGCCTGTGGCAATCTGCCAGACACCTGACTCATTCCTCTCTCATTCGGCCCCACTTCACAGTAGAAGCCTGAAACAACGTTCTAAAGACTGTAGACATCTAGTGGACTCCTTAGGAAGTGCAACATAACCAATATCCCACTGTATCTACAATAGAGGCTGAGTTAAAAAACTACACGCCTCAGATTTCCCACTTCCTGGTTGGATTTTTCTCAGGTTTTCGCCTGCCATATGAGTTCTGTTATACTCACAGACATCATTCAAACAGTTTTAGAAACTTCAGAGTGTTTTCTATCCAATACTACTAATAATCTGCACATATTAGCATCTGGGACAGGGTAGCAGGCAGTTTACTCTGGGCACCTTATTCATCCAAGCTACTCAATACTGCCCCGCTGTCACCAAGAAGTTATTAAAGTCAGGCAGTGTATGACCATAGGAAGCCTCCTCAGTGGATCCTGTTTCTTGCCTTTCATTTAGGAATATTTTATTCATGCCCAGTTTTTAAGGATCCGGTGTAGTATATTCATCCATGCGTTCCAGTCCTTGCTGACGCTCTGAAAATGTTGGGTTTATTTTCCTTCCATCGTAATCGCTGATTGTTCCTGTCTCTGAACAGGTGAAAATCCTCTATGTGGGGAGCATTATCTCCACCTGTCCTGTCACGTCATATCAGTAAAGAAGGAGAAAGACAGTTTGCGCTCGTAAGGTTTTGCAACCATAGGGGTCTCTGCATGAATTTTAATCAAGTATCTTTGAATTTCACAGTGATGGAAATGTGTTTGTTTCTCACTCTGTTAACCTCGGTCAATTCAGTGTGTGTGTGTGTGTGTGTACTGTATGTGCATGGATCCATAGATAGTGTGGTTGGGGGTGAGAAGTTGCTGGAGAAAATGCCCATCATGAATCATTATTCTGTTCACAGGGTTCGACACACCTTCCTCATGTCTTCATCAATATCACAATATCACAGAGTGCCAGGGCTGCCACTGAGTTGAAACATAGACTCATTATAGCTTTAAGTTCTTAATCAGTTATTGATCTGTTATCAAATCAAGGAGAACATGGATTTTCATATTGATTATTAAATTTGACTTTTGCAGGAAAACAAGGCGCCAACCTAACATCTCTTAATTCAGGAGAACAAGACCTGGATAGATGCTCAGAGTTACTGCAGACAGAATCACACAGACCTGGTCAGTGTGAGGAACCAGACTGAGAACACAGAGATAGAGAAGAAGATATCACTGAGGGGACTTCCTGTGTGGTTTCAAGTTTCCTGGAGACCGGAGTGACTCCTCATTCAGAACCTGGTGGCCAGGATGGCCTTCAGCAGATCAGAATAACAACAACACTGTGTTTAGGCTTCTCCTTCCTATTCTAATAAATGGTGGAATGAGCCGTGATAGAATCTGTCCTTCCATCTTCTATGGTAAATTACCATATTCTCCTCCAGATATTATGATGACAGGAGAACTCTAACGTTCCCCCATGATTCACTACTGTCATTGTGGGATTGTATTATCTTGTAGACCCAGCTGTGGAGACCCCTCATAAACCTCAATTTAAGAGACAGGTGGTGGGAGTCAAGGTGACCGCAAAAGATGAACATCGGAACCTCAGCGGTCCTGCTGTTCAGGACGCCATCTTACAAGAGGTGAGTTTCACCCTGTTCATGAAAAATTAACTCCTTAAATGACACAAACTGAGACATCGTCTCTGGTTTTAGTCCTAGTCTGTTGTGGATGATCTCCTCTCTAGTCTGGGTCCTAGTCTGTTGTGGATGATCTCCTCTGGTCTGGGTCCTAGTCTGTTGTGGATGACCTCCTCTCTGGTCTGGGTCCTAGTCTGTTGTGGATGACCTCCTCTCTGGTCTGGGTCCTGGTCTGTTGTAGATGGCCTCCTCTCTAGTCTGGGTCCTAGTCTGTTGTGGATGACCTCCTCTCTGGTCTGAGTCCTAGTCTGTTGTGGATGACCTCCTCTCTGGTCTGGGTCCTAGTCTGTTGTGGATGACCTCCTCTCTGGTCTGGGTCCTAGTCTGTTGTGGATGACCTCCTCTCTGGTCTGGGTCCTAGTCTGTTGTGGATGACCCCCTCTCTGGTCTGGGTCCTAGTCTGTTGTGGATGACCTCCTCTCTGGTCTGGGTCCTAGTCTGTTGTGGATGACCTCCTCTCTGGTCTGGGTCCTAGTCTGTTGTGGATGACCTCCTGGGTCATAGTCTGTTGTGGATGACCTCCTCTCTGGTCTGGGTCCTAGTCTGTTGTGGATTACCTCCTCTCTGGTCTAGGTCCTAGTCTGTTGTGGATGACCTCCTCTCTGGTCTGGGTCCTAGTCTGTTGTGGATGACCTCCTCTCTGGTCTGGGTCCTAGTCTGTTGTAGATGACCTCATCTCTGGTCTGGGTCCTAGTCTGTTGTGGATGTATCTCTCTTCTCATAGAGTCAAAGGGTTGAAGTCATGAATGTGTGAGTATAGCAGGAAGGAATGGTAGTTGTAGATCTTCAGAATGACTATTATTAAGTTAAATAGTGTGTGTGTGCGCGTGTGTGTGCGTGCGTGCTCGCGTGTCCCCAGATAAGGAACAAGCTGAAAAAGTGGCCCGATGGGAAGGTCTTCCACAAGGAGAAAGAGGGGTCTCCCAAGAAAGAAGAGGAGGATATGAGGATAACAAAGCAAGAACTCTAATTCTGTCAAATGTTCTCGTTATATTTATCTTTTCAATTTTGATTAATAATCTGTACTGGTACAGTATTTGTTTTCTCAACCTAATTCAATGTGTTTTATTAACTTTGTCCCGTTAACATGAACATTAATACTGTTTTCTCGTAAGCTTTTTTTCTTGATAATGATCTTGACTTGGTTGTTTTATTACAGGGTCTGTTCTCAACATAGACATTTAACACATCTGTAAATTAGTTGTCTGTAGTTATATTAACAGAAGTATCAATGTTTTTTTTTTCTTTAATTGAACATGTATATAAACTATACTGTAGTTTTTATTGGTTAATGAAGATGCCTTTTCTGATGATCAAGTAAATTCTTGTTGCAGATTGACCGTATCGGTCTAGAGTTGTGATTTGTCTTGTTCTATTTCAAGTTTCAACTTTAATTTATTTGAAAGTGCATTCAACACATTTTACCTTGATGATAAAGACATCTAGACATAATGTGTAATCAACTCCTCTCTTCAGGACTCTGATACACTGGTACCAGTTAGAACCATGTCCTGCTGACCAGAGCTTTAGTTACATTTTGCATAACTTCCTCAAATCAGACCGAGGGGAACTTTACCACATCAAGCCAGACCCAGGATATTTCCTGGAACACACAAATATGTGACAAACCTGGTCCCCGATCTGTTTGTGGTTATGAAATTCATTCATTAGCTACCTTCTTCAGACACAACCTAGGCTTTCAGTGCCGTGGATAGGGGCTGACTTGAGGTCAGATCTAATGCCATGATGACCTTGGCTCATGTCTGATGGCTGGAGTGGCAATTTTGGAACTATCCATTGATTCCATTGAGCCTGGCAATTTCTAAGTGTAGCTTTTTACTGAAATACAATTATTTGAACTAAGTGATGGAGATGACCAACCTATATTTTCGTCAGTATTATGTTAATTGAAGGGATAATAGCATGTGTTGTGCACGGTAAGTGGTACCATTGGTAGCCAGCATTTCCCTCCGAGCTAAAGAACCCCGGCAATAATGATATCACTGTTCGGGAAGGAAGCCATTGTAGAAAGAACAGAGTGGTGGAGAAAATGAAAGAAGGCATTGAAGCCCTTTTTTGTTTTTTTGCAATGGTGTATATGGCTGGTTACAATTAGTATGATAATTAGCCCATCTGTTTGGAACACCCACAGTCATGCTAGAGCGATTATGAACACCCCACAGAATAAGAACTCACTGCTCACTGCCTAACAACCGTTAGCACGTTAGCATTCTGCTAAACAACTGATCCCGCTGAGAAGTGGTGCGGACACGATCGTTTTTGAAGTATTAAAGGCGCTAAAGGTCGAATTGGACAATACTTAGCCAATTATGTGAATGTCACGGCTGATGTACAATTTAGCGCAATTCACTGCGAAGGGGCTGCTGCAGAAGGTAGCTAATGAATGACTTCACAATCACAATCAAAAAAGTGAACACACTGAGAATAAGAAAATGGACGCCCATTACCGCCAGCTCTACCCAAATTGCATGTATTGATTTAATTAAACATAAAGGATCAATTTCATTACAGGTGACTGTTATTTATTATAATCTCATTCAAAAAGCTTGATAAAATCCCGATGCACCAATTGGGTCAAGCCTGGTAGAACATGCCCTTGGGTACACAGATCTAGGATCAGTCTATCCTCACTAAATCCTAAACTGAACCGTTCAGTGAAAATACAAAACAGACATCAGAGCAGTATAAGTCCTAGAGGGGCAATTTCATCCTATACCTATTCTCCAATTCCCCATACCAAGACCCCTTCCCAACCGTTGTCCAACTGGTTCTCTCTCTACCCTCTCCTCTGCAGTGGGGAGAGGCTAAGAGAGGGCTGCCTGGAATAATTTATTAAAGGCGGTCTCCCAAAAACTCTGTAAAACATACCTGTCGAGCTCCCGGAGGTGAGCACTGAGCTTCAAAGCAATTAAAGCTGAGCTAGAGAGTAGAGAGACGGGATAGGGTCCGCCTCAGACCGAGCTCTGGCCTGATCAGTCATACTATTTACACTCTCCAGACCAGCCTTCGTGCCTGGTAGGGCAGGGGGACCTCTGAGACCATCTTCCCAGGTCAGGATCTCCTAGCCTGGGATTAAACCTGCCATGACCCAGGGTGGCTGGAAGAAACCCACCAGAGGCTCCATGGAACCACATGGTCAATGGGAATGTGGTGATGCCTTTACCAGGCTTAGTGTGTAGGAAATGTTCAGAAGAAAACCAGATGTAGGATCTTAATCAGATCACCCTGTTGCAGGAAAACCTTTACCACATCAAGCCAGACCCAGGATATCTGCTGAAAACCTTCCTGCAATGTAGGATAAAACGTGTATTTAATGTTTAAAAAGGATTCTGAGGTGTGCAATATCCACTGATTTTCCTTTAAGAAAAATGTATCAACCCCTACAAAAATGTCCATTAATTATAACCCACATGACAATTCAAATATCCTGTTACTGCAGGTTTATTTCCCTGCTGTAGCAAACTGGCTCAAATTAAGATCTTAAATATGTGGTGTCTCATGGTATTGTACATAGGATTGGGCAAGAAAATAGATTCAATATAATGTTGTTGAATATGTAGATCTGAGGACAGGTTCATTTGTCTATTAAGTAGTCCCTGTGTTATTGACAAACAGCTCATAGCTATTATACTACTGTAGCCAAAGACCCTATAAACCTACAGGAACCAATATACAGATGTAGGATCTTAATTTGAGCCAGTTTGCTACAGCAGGAAAATAATCCTGCAGCAACAGGAAATGTGAATTTGTCACACCCTGATCTATTTCACCTGTCTTTGTGATTGTCTCCACCCCCTCCAGGTGTCGCCCATCTTCCCCATTAACCCCTGTGTATTTATACCTGTGTTCTCTGTTTGTCCGTTGCCAATTCGTCTTGTTTATCAAGTCAGTATTTGTTCTCAGCTCCTGCTTTTCCCAGTCTCTGTTTTTCTCGCCCTCTTGGTTTTGACCCTTGCCTGTCCTGACTCTGAGCCCGCCTGCCTGACCCTGCCTGCCGTCCTGTACCTTTGCCCCACCTCTGGATTGTTGACCTCTGCCTACCCTGACCCTGACTGCCTGGACACTCTGCCTACCCTGACCCTGACCCTGCCTGCCGTCCAGTACCGTTGCCCCACCTCTGGTTTACTGACCCCTGCCTGCCTTGACCTGTCTATTACCTACCCCTGTTGGAATGGTAAACCATTGTCAATTCGATATGCCTGCATCTGGGTCTTACCTTGATTCCTGATATAATTATTATGTGGATTATAATTCATGGACATTTTTGTAGAAGTTGATACAAGACTGACATTTCAAAGTGGAAATTAAGAAGCCTTTTTTTAAAATCAAATACACTACAAATGAAGATCCTACATCTGTAATGTCTAAATCCATTCCGTTGGAGGTGTTAGCTGGCTGTCATAAACAGAGTCTAAGTGGTCTTTAATAAACCCATGGTTTTACATGTCTCCCAGGTGTTTTCTCTTAAAACAACTAAAGAGGTTTTGCTCTTTAGCTCTGCAGTCTAATAAATCTAAGTGAGGTGAACTGATCGTAACCGCAACAACGGGTTCACTTAAATTTAAATACCTCTTAACACATCTTAACCCTGTGGATAATTGCTTCCCCCTGTCTGTTTCTCTGTCAAAGTCGTCATCTCAACCACCACCACCACCACACACAGTCCCTTTCGTCCATCTCTCTGGGCGCACAATTATATTCATACGTGTCTGATCTGATGAGAGAAAGGGGGGGATATAGTTTGTCTGATTAACTTCTGAGTCTTTAACTTGGAGCATTTTGGTGTATTAGTTCCGCTACTTGGCGTTCCGTGTCCACCGTCGAGGTGGGTTACACAGCTAAGTATGAAGAAGCACGATGACTATTTTTTGGGCAAGAAGGCAGTGTTTTCTTTCTTCAGTACTATAAGCAGGAGGTGGGCTGACGCTGTCGGTTGAACCAAAGAAGAGAGAATGTAAAGCGAGGGATGAAGGGGGAGGACAGAAAGGATGAAGGAAGGAGGAGGAAATAGAGTTAGAAATTGAAAAGGAGAAGAGATTTCAAAATGTTTGAGGAAGACACTTCTTCAGAAATACTTTGCTTACCTCCCTTCATAACCATGGCCAGTGTTATTGACCTTCATAACCATGGCCAGTGTGGGTTGACTTTCATAACCATGGCCAGTGTGGTTGACCTTCATAACCATGGCCAGTGTTATTGACCTTCATAACCATGGCCAGTGTGGGTTGATCTTCATAACCATGGCCAGTGTGGTTGACCTTCATAACCATGGCCAGTGTTATTGACCTTCATAACCATGGCCAGTGTTATTGACCTTCATAACCATGGCCAGTGTGGTTGAGTGCCAGTGTTATTGACCTTCATAACCATGGCCAGTGTGGGTTGACCTTCACCATGGCCAGTGTGGTTGACCTTCATAACCATGGCCAGTGTTATTGACCTTCATAACCATAACCATGGCCAGTGTGGTTGTTGACCTTCATAACCATGGCCAGTGTGGTTGACCTTCATAACCATGGCCAGTGTGGGTTGATTTTCATAACCATGGCCAGTGTGGTTGACCTTCATAACCATGGCCAGTGTTATTGACCTTCATAACCATGGCCAGTGTGGTTGACCTTCATAACCATGGCCAGTGTGGGTTGACTTTCATAACCATGGCCAGTGTGGGTTGACTTTCATAACCATGGCCAGTGTGGGTTGACTTTCATAACCATGGCCATTGTGGTTGACCTTCATAACCATGGCCAGTGTTATTGACCTTCATAACCATGGCCAGTGTGGTTGACCTTCATAACCATGGCCAGTGTGGGTTGACTTTCATAACCATGGCCAGTGTGGGTTGACTTTCATAACCATGGCCAGTGTGGGTTGACCTTCATAACCATGGCCAGTGTTATTGACCTTCATAACCATGGCCAGTGTGGTTGACCTTCATAACCATGGCCAGTGTGGGTTGACTTTCATAACCATGGCGTGTGGGTTGACTTTCATAACCATGGCCAGTGTGGGTTGACTTTCATAACCATGGCCAGTGTGGGTTGACTTTCATAACCATGGCCAGTGTGGGTTGACCTTCATAACCATGGCCAGTGTGGGTTGACCTTCATAACCATGGCCAGTGTTATTGACCTTCATAACCATGGCCAGTGTGGGTTGACCTTCATAACCATGGCCAGTGTTATTGACCTTCATAACCATGGCCAGTGTTATTGACCTTCATAACCATGGCCAGTGTGGTTGACCTTCATAACCATGACCAGTGTGGTTGACCTTCATAACCATGACCAGTGTGGTTGACCTTCATAACCATGGCCAGTGTTATTGACCTTCATAACCATGGCCAGTGTTATTGACCTTCATAACCATGGCCAGTGTTATTGACCTTCATAACCATGGCCAGTGTTATTGACCTTCATAACCATGACCAGTGTGGTTGACCTTCATAACCATGGCCAGTGTGGGTTGACCTTCATAATCATGGCCAGTGTGGGTTGACCTTCATAACCATGACCAGTGTGGTTGACCTTCATAACCATGACCAGTGTGGTTGACCTTCATAACCATGGCCAGTGTGGGTTGACCTTCATAACCATGGCCAGTGTGGGTTGACCTTCATGGCCAGTGTGGGTTGACCTTCATGGCCAGTGTGGTGGAGTCAGAGGTTCAGACTAAAGATGGAATCAACGACGTTCCCATCGAATCCATGCCAGTGGCGAGACACATGGCTGTTATTTTGTCTGCAAATTCGTTTTTCGAGGTTGTATAATGCAGCTTATGAGCTCTGTGGTGTTATAAAGAAGCTCTGTGGTGTTATAAAGAAGCTCTGTGGTGTTATAAAGAAGCTCTGTGGTGTTATAAAGAAGCTCTGTGGTGTTATAAAGAAGCTCTGTGGTGTTATAAAGAAGCTCTGTGGTGTTATAAAGAAGCTTTGTGGTGTTATAAAGAAGCTCTGTGGTGTTATAAAGAAGCTCTGTGGTGTTATAAAGAAGCTCTGTGGTGTTATAAAGAAGCTCTGTGGTGTTATAAAGAAGCTCTGTCTGGTGATGTTGTAAGAAGAGGCCTTGTCTTTCTTTAGTGAATCAATCTGGTTTCTGAGACAGACAGAAATCGTCATTAATATGGCGAGTGAATCTTGTATAATCGAGCTGATATCAGACATTTCTTTTTAACATACTGTACATTCATCCACTCGCTATATCCTCAAAAATGGTAGTTTGCATGAACTGATGAGACATCATGGAGTTGGTACAGACCTTTGTAATAAAATGCATTTGAAGTAAAAGCTTTGTTGCCCATCAAAGACATAAACATGCAGTCAAGGTGACGTGACATTATGTGAATATCCTTACATTTCCCAAGACCTTCATCCTCCTCTTCCTGTCCCAGATACAAAATACAGGAGACAGCCTATATAGTATTAAGCTATTTACATTTCAGTCATTTAGCAGACACTGCTATCCAGAACGACCTTCAGTAGTGCGTGCATACATACTCTTTGCTCCCTACTGGTCCCCAGTGGGAATCAAACCCACAACCCTGGCATTGCAAGTGCCATGCTCTACCAACTGAGCCACACAACCTATGTATAGTACAGGCCTTAAGGCGTTGGCCAGACTGACCCGTGGAGAACGGACATCAAATTAGAAAGGATTCATGCTCCTCTTTTAATTGGCTAACGTATCCATCGAACCGTCAAAAGTTAAATTCATCGGAACTTTTCTCCCATGGAAATTGTACGGATATTGGAGTCGTCATCTCCGCTGGCCGTTAACGGATGACTCCCATTGAGAAATCATTTGAAATCACAGATACGGATGACATCAAAGGGCTAGTTTAGCCGCGCCCGAAGATCCCTCAACCTCACTCACAGATACAAAACACAGAAGACAGAGGGGACAGAGGGGTCAGCGGGGACAGAGGGGTCAGCAGGGACAGAGGGGTCGGCGGGGACAGAGGGGTCAGCCGGGACAGAGGGGTCGCAGGGGACAGAGGCGTCGGCGGGGACAGAGGGGTCGGCGGGGACATACAGAGCCATAAACAAATAGGGAATAAGCTGCTCTTGTTTTTTGCCCATCTTCCTCCCGGGTAGCTATTGACAACAGGCCCGGGCCCTGCGGCGCCTCAGCCTGGAGCTGTAACTAGATAAGTCAGAGGCATGCTATCGCTGATCCCTCGGTCGGGAGATCCAATCCACCGGTCCATCACTCAAATGCACGGCCCAGGCAAGGAGCGAGCGGCGAGCCCCTCCTCCTCGCCTTCCAAACCTGCAGCTTGAGGGATATTAAATATGCGCCCTGTCCCAGTAGCCGATGCAGTGTTATTGATTATGTGTCAATCCCGGCAGCCACTGACGGTCATTGCGGTATCAGTGACGGTTTTCTCTCAACTCGAACCCAACCAACTCTGTTAAATGAAAAGATCTAAATGAGAAGAAGACATGAAGATATGAGAGTGTGTGTGTGTTTTGGGGAGGTGGGATCAGACAGGACAGTCTTAGGGCCCTCTGGGTTTCTGGAGCTGAAAGACAAATACTAGAAATACACACTTTATACTACTAACTGATTCCCTTTTATGATGTCTCTTATACCCCAGCTTTCAACCAATCAGCATTCAGGGCTCCAACCACCCAGTTTATAATGAGGATTCTAGCAGACTTAGCACCCTAGAGTGAGGAGCACTGGGACGTTTTGCAATGAGTCTCGTGCAATTAAGGCTGAGAGTGTACTCACCAACCAAAAAAAGGAAGATACTGTCAGAAATACCTTATTTTTTTTATGTGGACAGGATGAGAAGCTACTGTTAACTAATTAAAGATCCCCTCTCTAATCATAAAGACTGAGGCTCTATCTGGAAAGTGTGTGGCATAACAAATAGTCCATATCCCAGTGGTGTTAAAGGTCCCATAGAGAGACAGAGTGGGAACCTACTTATTAAGCCCATGCCACTCAAGATCCTCCTCTCTCCCTCCCCAAACCAATCAACAAACTCATACATCACTACGGAGGAGGGGTGAGAGAATAAATGGCAGGCAGTGATAACCGAGCAGTGATAACAGAGTCAAATAAATCTGTTGGTTTTCTTTTAATATTTAATGACTTTACACCCAGCAAACCTGTGTGTGTGTGTGTGTGTGTGGCGGCAGGGGGGGGGTTTAAGTGCAAAAATTGACTGATTCCATTAATCCAAAACGTTTATTAACTTGTGTTTATAGGAATGCTACCCTTTCCTCGTGACAGAACATGTATTATGCATTTCCTCTACGTGCAATGCTCTTTCTACCCAATGACTGTGCCCCTGAGTGAGTGCCCATCCCTTTTAACAGCTCAACAGCACCATCAAGTGGTCTATCCTGGTACTAGTAACACTGCTGGGGGTGCATATACGTGTCTGTGCCACTAGGGGGCCCGTGTTGTGACTAAATGTACATGTATGAGTATGTTTTCTAATTCCTCAAGCTGTTTGAGTAGACATTAAGTCAATGTGTTTTAACAAGGTGAACATGAGAAACCTACCACTCTAACAATGTCAATATAATTTACACATGTACACAGTCTACATAGAATCAAATCCCTGTCAGTCACTCAAGATTATCCACGTCCATGTCAACTAAACAGACTACAAATCAATATGCACAGCGTACAAAACATGAGGAACATTTTTCCATTACTTAGTTTTCACCTTGATTCGCCTGGTCAGTCTAAGATCCCTTATTGGTGTCACTTCAAACCACTTCAATCAGTGTAGATGAAGGGGAGGAGACATGTAGATGAAGGGGAGGAGACGGGTTAAAGAAGGATTTTTACGTTTCGAGACATGGATTGTTTATGTGTGAATGGGTAAGGCAAAAGATTTAAGTGCCTTTGAACAGGGTATGGTAGTAGGTGCCAGGCAGCACCCGTTTGAGTGTGTCAAGAAGTGCAACGCTGCTGGGTTGTTCAAGCTCAAGTGTCCCGTGTGTATCAAGAATGGTCCACCACCCAAAGAACATCCAGACAGCATTGGAGTCAACATGGGCCAGCATCCTTGTGGAACGCTTTCGACACCTTGTAGAGTCCATGCCCTGACAAATTGAGGCTGTTCTGAGGGCAAAGGGGGGGATGCAACTCAATATTAGCAAAGTGTTTCCCTAATGTCGGTACACTCCGTGTACTTTTCTTTAATAAGCATCGATTATTCTGATGGAATATGTGTCAGAGCTGGGTGAAATACATACAGTATTTAAATAGTATTTGAGATGTGCCTTACTATTCCATTCCTTCCATTGTACCGGGCAAGCTAAATTGATCGCAGCCCTAAAGTGCACTCCACACCAGAATATCAAAATAGGGCCTGTACGGTGTCCACATTAGGACATCCTCAACTCAACTGCTGAGACTGTCCTAATATGGACACCGTAGGTTTGAAACATTGTAGACTGAAGAGCAACAGGGCTTGCTCTACTGCGCCAGTCTTCTCAAGGATCTGAGAATCCATTTTTGATCCAAACAGAATTCCTTCACATCAAGGTCGATGATGGAGATTGGCTAACAACGTGAGGCTATTTCCTGCAGCCTTCATTACAATGTAATTAGCTCCGGCACTATTCGATTTCCGTCACTGAGATCAATACCAGTCAGGGCCACAGCTAAACGACGGAGCAGGCCGGGCCTTCATGTAGCTGAGTGGAAAGTATCAATCATGGGCCAGACTACACTCCTATCATACTGTTACCATGGCCACACACAGGAATGTTAGAAGTAGGTATATGAGGGTCGGTTGAGTGTTTGGATAAAATTGCGATTTTTTTTATAGGGATTTTGAGAATAAAGGCAAATATGTGAGATATGACCACCAATATGCTTGTGTATGTTTAAGACACAACTATTGAGCATCTAAGCTTTGAGTGATTACAAATCAAACTGCTATCACCGTAATGTTATTGGTTTCTCTTCAGACAGGAAACCAAGGTGAAAAGTCTGACAAAATCACAACAAGAGCACTGTGATGTAATCAGTTCACTATATACCTAATTAATTTGATTAGTGTTGAGTGCAGGTGTTAACACAGGCCTCGGTGTGTGTGCGTTCTAAGGACAGTCTGACCATCAGTTCAGACAGTCCTTGACAACTCTGCTAATGTAATTACACCACAGCTAAGAAATTAAGTGAAACATCCCCGCTCAGTCAATAAAGCAACAGACACTAAGAGACTGAACTCTCCATTCATCCCACATGAGAGAACTCAGAAATATTCAATATAATAACGTCAGATGAAATAGCTGCATGAATCAATGTGCGAGATGGAAGCTGTGGAATCAAATAGTGCATTTCCACATAACAAATTGGGGGGCGATGAAACAACGGAGCCCCGTTCATTTTGGGGGGGGGGGGGCTGTGAACATGGGCGAGGGAGCGTGAACAAGGCAGGACTAAAGTTGGGGAAAGCTGAACTTTATGCAAATACTCTGGCTTATCGCAACGCTATTGTCCAAGCAAAGCTCACTATAGCTTCCATACCCTACTTGATTGGATGTTGGTATCTAGCACTACCTTGCCTGCTTGCTCTAGCACCCACATGAGGGAGAAGCTGGAGCTTTACAGATTGCCGGATAGAAATGTAAACTTAATTTCCGATTGAGTCGGCACATACTACGTTTACGGTGAATGCGGTCTTGGCTAACGCGGGAACATTGCCTTTAAATTTCAATCGCGCTGTAACTTCTGTAATACAGATTGAATAGAGCCCTTCGTTTCTTTGGTAATAACAGAGCGCATGGCCGACTGGTTAAGAATTCCAATACAGGACGTCAAGCAACTACACGATGGCAGGGAAAGTGGGTCGGATATAAACTTTAGACAAGGAATGTGTGGCGGGAATGGATTCGGCAAGAGTCACAAACACACACGGCGCGTCACTGGGTTGCTGTGCTATTAGTCCTATCACGTTGTGCATCCTTCTTAAAACAAATAGCAGTGATGCATTCTGCATTTAACACTGAGAAACAGCAGAGACACGTCCACAGAGTTACCAACATGACATCAGATGAAAGCATTAGTTCCCTTACTGTAACAAATGATAACTTTGTCCAGAGGGGAAACTGCCATGGTAGGGCTGGCAGTTTAGTTTTGGACGTAAGTAAAGAAGCAGGATATACTGTACTGTATTAATGAAAGCCAGAGGAAGTACTTAATTCAAAGATACACAAACAGCTAACATTGTGGGACTTTCCCTCAGAGGATACAGACCCCAAAACTAATACGTTGAGGAGAGTCTCTCGCCTGCAGGATTTCATGTTGCCATTAAAAAATATATATATACGTGCGACATTAAAAATACACTTAACAGACATTTTGGCAAATGTGGATCCCCTTGAAGCATGCTTGATAAGACAATGGACTTACATGTCTCGTATTAAAATAGACGTTAAAATAGATGTCAATTCTCAGGACAATATATAACATTCACCGTTTCAAACTACACTGAAAGTTACTGAGAGGAAAGGTCCTGTGTCGGTGCACTGAAACATAACAGTATTACAACAGTATACCGTGCATACACACCACAGTCAAATGACCATAGGAAAAGCATTGATATTCAGGTAAACAGAAGGACAAAAACACAACAGCATTGAAATCCAGGATGTACGTTCCAGTCCATTGTTGCTGTTGTTGTGCTAGATAGCGGTTTGATACCCAATCCACGAAAGCAGCAGTCGTTCTGGAGCCGAAACGTTTCATCTCTGACATCGAACACACCGTGTGTTTTAAAGTTTCTCCCATGACATTTACAAAGAAACAAGCTACTCAGACAAAAGCAAAGCTTTTCTCCCCAGAGAAAGCAGTTGGAAGTCCAGGTGGCATGTAAAGCCTATGGATTCTATCTTGGCAATAACAGCACCTCTTATATTTTGGAGAGACATCGTTTAGGTTATTAATATAGACATAATAATAACAACATATAGCTAAATGCATAGCTAAAACATACCACTTAGACTCGAAGGTAATAGCATCACACTAAACACAATGTGATTTATTTTCTATATTCAGTGTTAGGTAAACTAGGTAAGAGATATGAAAACATGGGCTTACATCCACATTTTAAAATATAGATTTAACACAGAAAGACATTTTGTACAAATGCACTTATATTGAGGGAGTTGAAATCTTGAGTAAATGTAAGGTATGCATTTGCAGTATTTTTCCACTATGTGGCAGCATCTCTCTCTCGCTCTGTGTGTGAGTGACATGCCTTGAATAAAATGGACAATGTTCTCTCTTCTACACAACCGACAATCATATCTGTTCTACCTAATGGCAGTCTGAATGTTGCAGATAGAAATGGAATGGATAGAGCTGAAACGATTCCCTCTTTTACACGACAGACAATCATATCTGTTCTACCTAATGGCAGTCTGAATGTTGCATATAGAAATGGAATGGATAGAGCTGAAACGATTCCTTCTTTTACACGACAGACAATCATATCTGTTCTACCTAATGGCAGTCTGAATGTTGCAGATAGAAATGGAATGGATAGAGCTGAAACGATTCCCCCTTTAACACGACAGACAATCATATCTGTTCTACCTAATGGCAGTCTGAATGTTGCAGATAGAAATGGAATGGATAGAGCTGAAACGATTCCCTCTTTTACACGACAGACAATCATAATCTGTACTAGATGATACATTGCGTTATGTAACGTTGTACCCTGCTGAGCAGACCCCAGCAGGCTTCTGGCTCCCGACCACTGTTGTTTCCTCCTGGCAGTGTCTGGCTGTATGAATGCCAGAGTACGTAGGACTTCTAGGAAAGTTATCAAAGAGAAGTCATTCATTAATCTGACTACCGGTACTTGAATACGTGAATTGATTGTTCATTGAAATCACATTTGGCTACTTCAGTCATTGGCTCGTGATCTTCCAAGGCCTCCAGAATTAACTATTATAGTAGCTACAGAATGCATTTTACCTGAAGGGACATATCAGGCCAGGCCTGCCTATTGGTTATCATCTGGTTATAGATGGACATCAAACACACCTTCCTCCACTGCCTGGAGATCTTCCTCTACAATCACTGAGAGCGAGAGCAAGCAACAGAGGAGAGAGAGAGAAAGAAAGAGACACAGAAGAGTTCAGTGACCATGGTTACTATTGTCTAGTCCACCCATGAACATCATTGCATACTCTCCCCATTAGACAAGGGCATTGTTGAACGGCATAAAACTCTAAAACAATATAATTCTATAACACAGCGCTATACAGAGGGAACCGTCCATTCCCAGCGGCTTAATTGTGCCTGGATGTATTATTTATGCTGCAGTAGTTTGTGTCATGGGGCTAGGGTCAGTCTGTTATATCTGGAGTACTTCTCCTGTCTTATCCGGTGTCCTGTGTGAATTTAAGTATGCTCTCTCTAATTCTCTCTCTCTTTCTCTCTCAGTGGACCTGAGCCCTAGGACCATTCCTCAGGACTACTTAGCTTGATGACTCCTTGCTGTCCCCAGTCCACCTGGCCATGCTGCTGCTCCAGTTTCAACTGTTCTGCCTGCGGCTATGGAACCCTGACCTGTTCACCAGATGTGCTACCTGTCCCAGACATGCTGTTTTCAACTCTCTAGAGACATCAGGAGCGGTAGAGATACTCTCAATGATTGGCTATGAAAAGCCAACTGACATTTTACTCCCGAGGTGCTGACCTGTTGCACCCTCCACAACCACTGAGATTATTATTATTTGACCATGCTGGTCATTTATGAACATTTGAACATCTTGGCCATGTTCTGTTATAATCTCCACCCGGCACAGCCAGAAGAGGACTGGCCACCCCTCAGAGCCTGGTTCCTCTCTAGGTTTCTTCCTAGGTTCCTGCCTTTCTAGGGAGTGCTTCTACACCTGCATTGCTTGCTGTTTGGGGTTTGAGGCTGGGTTTCTGTACAGCACTTTGTGGCATCAGCTGATGTAAGAAGAGCTTTATAAATACATTTGATTGATTGATGTATGATTCCTCCGCTCGTTACATTGCTGTGATTTGTGTCACATTTACATTGCAAATCACAGGCTGGTAAGAATGCCCCAAATGTCTTTGTCTGTGTGTCACAACTATTTGGGGAGAAACATTACACACACTTTGAATAGTGAGCATGGTAAAATGAGTGAAAGAGATCCTCGAACAAAACGAACAACGACCCAATCATTCATTTCAACTACATGCTAATGGTGGACCCGTTTTCAAATCAGATTTTGGACCTGATTTACTAGGCATTTGTGCCAGGCACATTCCCAGTGGACCTGATTTACTAGGCATTTGTGCCAGGCACATTCCCAGTGGACCTGATTTACTAGGCATTTGTGCCAGGCACATTCCCAGTGGACCTGATTTACTAGGCATTTGTGCCAGGCACATTCCCAGTGGACCTGATTTACTAGGCATTTGTGCCAGGCACATTCCCAGTGGACCTGATTTACTAGGCATTTGTGCCAGGCACATTCCCGGTGGACCCGTTTTTGAGTGACACCAAATCTGAAGAATCGTGGTCAGATATGGCCATTGTATTAGTGAAACCAGATTGGGGGTTGGAGGGGGTCTCTCACCTGTGTTCTGTAGGCTTGGTGGGGTGTTGGCCAGGGGCGGGAAGCTGTAGGAGCGAGCCTGAAGGGAGGGGGCATGCTCATGGCTGATGCTCTTGGTCCGTTTACGACACTCCACAGCCAGACGACCTCGACACGCCTTATGACAATTAATTCCACACGCTGTCCGAGGAAGGGAGGGAGAGACGGAGGGAGTGAGTAGGGGGGGATGGGTAGAGAAGGAGGGGATAGAGAGGGTGAGAGAGGAAGAGGGTGAGAGATGAGCAGAGAAAGAGGAGGAGATAGGTAGAGAGTAAGGGTGAGAAGGAAGATAGGGAATGAGGGAAGAATGCAGGATGAGATGGGGAGTAAGGGGTGGAGAGTTAGATGAAGTATGCAAGGTTGAGAAGGAGAGAGAGAGGAGGGGGGTGCAAATAGAATCATTGGGGCAAAGGGAAGAGTGAGTGGTGAGAGGTAGGTGCGCTTACACGCAGTGCAGATACACACACACACACACACAGCCAGACAGACCCTGACAACAGCTGACAACAAAGGACCCTCTAGGAGCAGGGAGAAAAGGGGGAGCAGGGATGTCCAGGGGGTCAGTGAGAGAAATTCAGAGTAATGAAACACATACCTAGATATACACACACACTTATACTCATTCATTTACACGCACCTATACTCATTCATTTACACGCACCTATACTCATTAATTTACACGCACCTATACTCATTCATTTACACGCACCTATACTCATTCATTTACACGCACCTATACTCATTCATTTACACACACTCTCAGTAAAACGTCAGCATCAGCGAAAGTTAGTTTTATTCAAATGTATTCTCTCCCATATACCATCCAGACTGATCGAGACTCCACACACTCTCTCTCTGTCACACACACACACACACACACTCATCACTACTGTTCTGCACCAATTCATTTCAATTATCTGCTGCCACCGCCTCCCCCACTCGGTGACTGGGGCCAACGATGGTAATGGAAATGAATGGCTGGGACTTCTCATTGAATTCCACACAAGGCCCTCAGCAGAGTAGAGCAGCCTGGTACACTCACAACCGGACTCACACTCAGCACCCTAAATAGCACCCTATTCCCTAAGAAGTGCACTACTTTTGACCAGGGCCCATAGTGCTCGGGATAAAAATAGTACACTACATAGGGAATAGTGTTCCATTTGGGAGAGACAGACAGACACAGTCTACTGAGTGTAGTACAGACAGAGTGCAGGTGTACGCTTAATGGCGAGTTGGAGCTAATGGAAGTATGACATGTGACTCATCCCAATGACAACACATGGTCAGACTACCTTACATTATCCTCATTCAGGGCTCCCAATGACAACACACGGTCAGACTACCTTACATTATCCTCAGTCAGGGCTGCCAATGACAACACACGGTCAGACTACCTTACATTATCCTCAGTCAGGGCTGCCAATGACAACACACGGTCAGACTACCTTACATTATCCTCAGTCAGGGCTGCCAATGACAACACACGGTCAGACTACCTTACATTATCCTCAGTCAGGGCTCCCAATGACAACACACGGTCAGACTACCTTACATTATCCTCAGTCAGGGCTGGCAATGACAACACAGACTACCTTACATTATCCTCAGTCAGGGCTCAGACTACCTTACATTATCCTCAGTCAGGGCTGCCAATGACAACACACGGTCAGACTACCTTACATTATCCTCAGTCAGGGCTGCCAATGACAACACACGGTCAGACTACCTTACATTATCCTCAGTCAGGGCTGCCAATGACAACACACGGTCAGACTACCTTACATTATCCTCAGTCAGGGCTGGCAATGACAACACACGGTCAGACTACCTTACATTATCCTCAGTCAGGGCTGCCAATCAGACTACCTTACATTATCCTCAGTCAGGGCTGGGTCAGACTACCTTACATTATCCTCAGTCAGGGCTGCCAATGACAACACACGGTCAGACTACCTTACATTATCCTCAGTCAGGGCTGCCAATGACAACACATTTAATGATGATCCTTTGTGCTCTGTTCACGTGTTGACATAGGGAGCCCTGTAAGCAGATAATGTACTCTGATATATTTGCCATGGTTTCCATGCCGTTGACATTAAGCTCAAAGCCACCTTTGGGTTTGAGTGATGATTGTTTGCAATCGATGATGACAAAGGGAATTGGTAATTCAATGGCGCCATGTGCGGAAGAATTCATAAAAATTTATTTCATAGACATGTTGGGGCAGAATTATTTTATTTATTTATTTCATAGACATGTTGTAGCTATTTGAACTATTCAAGTTAGATAAATGTATTGATACTCTTACCTTTACACTTGTATCCCTGTTTGTAGAAGCCCCATATCTGGAGAGAGAGAGAGAAGTAATTTGTCACTTCTTTTCATGAGATTCTTGGAACATGAAGGAGACAGAGGGAGGTGGGGGAAGTGACAGATGAAGGCAGAGTAACAAGGAGGAAAGAGAGAGAAGAGGATGAAAAATACAGAGGAGGAGCAGGTGGTTGTGGGTAGAGAGAGAGGGAGAGGTAGAAAGAGAGACAAGAGGATGAAAAATACAGAGGAGGAGCAGGTGGTTGTGGGTAGAGGGAGAGGTAGAAAGAGAGAGGGAGAGGTAGAGAGAGATGGAGAGGTAGAAAGAGAGACAGGTAGAAAGAGAGAGGGAGAGATAGAAAGAGAGACAGGTAGAAACAAAGAGTGACGGCTGGAAAAAAGAGAGACTCGTCGGTAAACTTTCCAAATGTCGACAAAACAAATTACACTACACAAGGTGAGCTGTTTTTGTGTCTGTAAAATTAATTATGCAGGAAATCAAATATTGATATAATAATCATCACATCAAAATCACGCGATGATATTGTGTGGTCAACCCACTACGATTGAGGCAAGCATGCAGTTTATTAGGCTCCAGATGAAATACGCTACGATGAACTTTACAGGATGGTGAAAGTGGTTGCTTGAAGCTAGATGCAGGGGGTCTTATTTCAAACGTTTTTTAATTGAACCTTTATTTAACTAGGCAAGTCCGTTAACAACAAGCTCTTATTTACGATGACGGCCTCCACCAGCCAAACCCTCCCACAACCCTTAACGACGCTGGGCCAGTTGTGCACTGCCCTATGGGACTCCAGGATCACGGCCGGTTGTGATACAGCCCGAGATCTGTAGTAATGCAACTAGCACTGAGATGCAGTGCCTTAGACCGCTGCACCACTCGGTAAGGTTATTCTGGTGACAAGATCATCGATTGGCTGTCGTAAAGACAGCTTTTTTTGTCCATAATAATCTCATTATGTAGACTATACCCTCACTGTATCTGGTAGCTGTATCCTCACTGTATCTGGTAGCTGTAGACTATACCCTCACTGTATCTGGTAGCTGTAGACTATACCCTCACTGTATCTGGTAGCTGTAGACTATACCCTCACTGTATCTGGTAGCTGTAGACTATACCCTCACTGTATCTGTATCTGGTAGCTGTACCTATACCCTCACTGTATCTGGTAGCTGTACCTGTACTCACTGTATCTGTTAGCTGTATCTGGTAGCTATCTGGTAGCTGTAGGCTACCTCACTGTATCTGTAGCTGTAGGTATCTGGTAGCTGTACCCCTCACTGTATCTGTTAGCTGTACCCTCACTGTATCTGGTAGCTGTAGGCTATACCCTCACTGTATCTGGTAGATGTAGGCTATACCCTCACTGTATCTGGTAGCTATACCCTCACTGTATCTGGTAGCTGTAGGCTATACCCTCACTGTATCTGGTAGCTGTAGACTATACCCTCACTGTATCTGGTAGCTGTAGACTATACCCTCACTGTATCTGGTAGCTGTAGACTAGTACTGTATCTGTAGCTACCCCTCACTGTATCTGGTAGCTATAGACTATACCCTCACTGTATCTGGTAGCTGTAGGCTATACCCTCACTGTATCTGTTAGCTGTAGGCTATACCCTCACTGTATCTGTAGGCTATACCCTCACTGTATCTGGTAGCTGTAGACTATACCCTCACTGTATCTGGTAGCTATACCCTCACTGTATCTGGTAGCTGTAGGCTATACCCTCACTGTATCTGTTAGCTGTAGGCTATACCCTCACTGTATCTGGTAGCTGTAGACTATACCCTCACTGTATCTGGTAGCTGTAGACTATACCCTCACTGTATCTGGTAGCTGTAGACTATACCCTCACTGTATCTGGTAGCTGTAGACTATACCCTCACTGTATCTGGTAGCTGTAGACTATACCCTCACTGTATCTGGTAGCTGTACCCTCACTGTATCTGGTAGCTGTACCCTCACTGTATCTGGTAGCTGTACCCTCACTGTATCTGGTAGCTGTACCCTCACTGTATCTGGTAGCTGTACCCTCACTGTATCTGGTAGCTCTACCCTCACTGTATCTGGTAGCTGTAGACTATACCCTCACTGTATCCGGTAGCTGTAGGCTAGAGTGCACGTGCCAAGACCAGAGTGGGCACATTCACTATATAACACAACATTTTAGAGTTGAAAATGCGATGAAAACCACTGTATTTATAGCCTGTATTTATAGCCTGTATTTATAGCCTGTATTGTTTATTTCGGTACCTGGGAATTTAACCGCAAAAGTTATTGTATGTGCACTACTTTTATCTGCACCGAGTTAATTTGATGGAAACACTTCTCTGGAAGAAAAAAAAAACATTCAAAAATGCAGATTTTCAAACATTCGGATGAAAATCTGTCAACAATTGGACGGATAGGATTTTGTTTTATTTTGTGTATGTGTGAGTTAAGTTTTGTTTTGTCCTCTAAATTGGCCACCCCATTCAACAGTACAATGAATGTCATTGTTAGTATTGCTGTCTTTTTTATTAGATTTTTTATTGTAAAATTATAAACATATTATTTTTAAAAAACAATTGGACGGAAACCGAGCTACTGATAGGAAGTGTGAGAGAGAAAGAGAAAATGAGCATTAGAGGTAGAAAGAGAGAGGTAGAAGAGAAGGGAGGTGGTGGGAGAGTGAGATCAAGCAGGCACTAGGAGCCCACCGCGGGGGAACAATGACATGAAAGACTGGTCCAGGAGATCACAGCCACACCAGAGATCTGAGGACAGAGGATACCCCGCCCCACACACACACACACACACACACACACACACACGGACGGACACACACGGACGGACACACACGGACGGACACACAAACACAGGACACACACACATGGACGGACACACACACACACACGGACGGACACACACGGACGGACACACAAACACAGGACACACAAACATGGACGGACACACACACACACACATACAGCAGGGACCGACAAACGAACACAAACAAGCCTCGATGGCACCAAAACACTGACCAGACATGGCTTCAAAGAGTATACATTTTCTTTCCTGAACTAGACCAACAGGACATAAAAACCTCTCATCAGTCAGACAACAAGAACAAGGGCTACATCCCACATCCACAGGCATGGCTTTGTAGAGAACTAAACACCAATCCTTACAACTGACCCCTTGTATAACCAATATCTCTAGCCCCTGGAGCATAACAACACTCTCTCCCTCCCTGGCTACATACCAAATGGGCCCTGGTCAAATATAGGGAAGAGGATGCCAGTTGGGATTGCACTGTCCTTTATCTCCCAGCGTTGAACTACACAGTGAGTACCAAGACCCATTCACAGGAAGCTTCAGTAAGTATGTGATGAGACTACAGCGGTGGTTGTCAGAGAGACATTAAAACAATGTTGGATTGTGAAGAGAAGTCTGATCCACTCCATAACGGTGGCGGGTGGCTTGTTTTTTCCAGTGGTGCAGAAAAATGGGAAGTTGAATTGTTTTGTTTGACCCGAAGCCAACAGCCAACAGGAAAGCACGCAGGCAGGCAGGAAGTAGCTGGTGGCCCTGTCGCTCTGCCACACACTGTTACCGAGCTAATCTTTTCTCCCTCCCTCCATTTCATTTTTTATTACAATTTTCCCAGAAGGGCTTGGAAATTCCACTTAGATCCCTTGTGTGAATCATCAGTGTGTGTAGAAGGTGGGGGTGGGGGTAGGGGTGGTTGGGGTGGGGTGGGGTAAGTGTAAGGGTGTTTTAAAAAATAAAAAAGAGTGTGTATGAGTCAGACGCTGTGTGCGTTTGTTGATGTGCTGCACCTCATCTCTCTCTTTCTGTGCACCTGTTGGAGCGGTCACCCAGTCACCTCAGTATAAAGCCATCACTGGCTCTCATTACACACTCTGCTGACTCACTGGCCATGTGTGAGGCAACAGAGAGTTCCTCTGAAGAACTCAGACACCACTCGGTCGGTCTCCTCACACAAGCACATGGAAAACCAGGTTTGTCAAGGACCCAATTACCTGCCTACTGTGTTACCTCACCATCCCAGTGCTGTATCTCCAAATAATTGGCATGGCCTCTAGACCAGACCCAATATTAATACAGAATAAATGCAGTTACTGTCCAGAACCTTCACAAAAATATGTCAGAATACTCAAAGCGACAGGGCGTGTCCATTCATTTTTTTCATTTAACCTTTATTTAACTAGGTCAGTTCAGAACAAATTCTTATTTTACAATGACGGCTACCCCGGCCAAACCCTTCCCTAACCCGGACAGCGCTGGGCCAATTGTGCACCGCCCTTTGGGACTCTCGATCACGGCCGGTTGTGATACAGCCCGGGATCGAACCAGGGTCTGTAGTGACGCCTCTAGCACTGAGAGGCAGTGCCTTGGACCGCTGTGCCACTCGAGAGCCATCAATGGTCATCAATGACATTCTGTCCAAACGGCGCTTTCACCAATCAATTTAATCAATCCAATTAAAAATGCATTGAAGACAATATGGAATAGTAGAGGAATAGAGATCTATACAAAATCCTAGCAATTTTGACCAAGGCTCTCTTTTGTGATTTAAATCATCTGTTTTAAGACATTGTGGTAATTGGTCTGTATGAGTCTGTATTATACTTTAGAGGGAGGATGGATGGTCAAACTACCATTTACTACCAAGATGGCGTAGCAGTCAATCGTCTTTGTCCTGTCGTGTCCTTTGTATATATCTCTTTACATATTTTTCTTTGCATATCTTTTTTAAATATTTTCCTAAACCTCAACTTCTAAATACTCTCCTGCAACCCGCCTCACCCAATGTGGTGTGGATCTGCTTTTTTTTCTAAAGTATTTATATTTACTTTAGAATACCTCAACTGAAGCTAGCCAGCTAACTACCTACCATTGCTAGCGGTCATCAGCTAACCTCTAGCTCGGAAAGCTCTCGCCAGTTCGAACAACGTGACTCAAACCAGAGCATAACGGACCTATTTCTCTCCATATCCCCGGATTCCTACCGCAAACTCTGAACATTTTTATCTGGATCTTCGCAACTAGCTAACTGCAATCCCGGGTGACCACTCCTGGCTAGCGTTTCCATCCCGGAGCAAGCACCAATTAGCCTGAAGCTAGCCCGGCCAGGGCTCCTGTTCTACCACCGAAGCCCACTCCCGGGCTACAATATCTAGACCCCTTCTACTCCCGGTACGGGACACGGAACCCCGCCGATCCTCTACGACTGGAATACCGACATAATCTGCCCAAGGATTCCAACAAGCCCCACAGGCGCGACGCCCGCTGAAGAAGGCCCATTCTGCTAACCTGCCAGGCCTGCTAGCTACCTAGAGCTACCTGGAACCCTACTAATTCCACAACTGGTCTATCGACGTCACCGCACGAAGAGGCAAAAACAGACTTACCCCCATCTGCTAACTGCCAGCTTGCCTGCCCCGGTCTGCTAACTGTTAGCCTGCCTGCCCCGGTCTGCTAACTGCTAGCCCCTGCTAACTGGTTGCTTGCTAACCCGGTCTGCAAACAGCTAGCTTGCCAGCCCAGGTCTGCTAACTGCTAGCTTGTTTAGTCCCAGGCCTACTAACTGTTAGCATCGGCCTGCTAACTGTCTGAATCGCCGTGTCCCCAGTCAGCCCAACCACTCACTGGACCCATATGTTCACTTGGCTATGCATGCCTCTCTCTAATGTCAATATGCCTTGTCCATTACTGTCCTGGTTAGTGATTACTGTCTTATTTCACTGTAGAGCCTCTAGCCCTGATCAATATGCCTTAACCAACCATGTTGTCCCACCTCCTACATATGCAATGACATCACCTGGTTTAAACGTCTCTAGAGACTCTCTCTCATCATTACTCAATGCCTAGGTTTACCTCCAATGTACTCACATCCTACCTTACCTTTGTCTGTACACTATGCCTTGAATCTATGCTATCGTTCCCAGAAACCTGCTCCTTTTACTCTCTGTTCCGAACATGCTAGACGGCCAGTTCGAATAGCCTTTAGCCGTACCCTTATCCTACTTCTCCTCTGTTCCTCTTGTGATGTAGAGGTTAATCCAGGTCCTGCAGTGCCTAGCTCTACTCCCCAGGTGCTCTCATTTGTTGACTTCTGTAACCGTAAAAGCCTTGGTTTCATGCATGTTAACATTGGAAGCCTACTCCCTAAGTTTGTTTTATTCACTGCTTTAGCACACTCTGCCAACCCGGATGTCTTAGTCGTGTCTGAATCCTGGCTTATGAAAACCACCAAAAACCCTGAAATCTCCATCGTTAACAAAAACATTTTCCACCAAGATAGAACTGCCAAAGGGGGTGGTGTTGCAATGTACTGCAAAGATAGTAATACAGAACTCTGCAGGCTATCCAAGTCTGTACCCAAACAATTTGAGCTTATACTTCTAAAAATGCACATTTCAAGAAACAAGTCTCTCACTGTTGCCGCTTGCTATAGACCTCCCTCTGCCCCCAGCTGTGCCCTCGATACCATATGTGAATTGATTGCCCCCCCCATCTATCTTCTGAGCTCGTGCTACTAGGTGACCTAAACTGGGACATGCTTAACACCCCGGCCATCCTACAATCTAAGCTTGATGCCCTCAATCTCACACAAATTATCAATGAACCTACCAGGTACAACTCCAAATCTGTAAACACGGGCACCCTCATAGATGTCATCCTAATTAACTCGCCCTCCAAATACACCTCTGCTGTTTTCAAGATCTCAGCGATCACTGCCTCATTGCCTGCATCCGTAATGGGTCTGCAACCAAACGACCACCCCTCATCACTGTCAAACGCTCCCTAAAACACTTCTGCGAGCAGGCTTTTCTAATTGACATGGCCGGGGTATCCTGGAATGACATTGACCTCATCCCGTCAGTAGATGATGACTGGCTATTCTTTGAAAGTGCCTTCCTCACCATCTTAAATAAGCATTCCAATTAACAAACAGATTACCGACCATTTCGAATCCCACTCTACCTTCTCTGCTATGCAATCTGGTTTCAAAGCTGGTCATGGGTGCACCTCAGCCACGCTCAAGGTCCTAAACGACATCATAAACGCCATCGATAAGAGACATTACTGTGCAGCCGTATTCATCGACCTGGCCAAGCCTTTCGACTCTGTCAATCACCACATTCTTATTGGCAGACTCGACAGCCTTGGTTTCTCAAATGATTGCCTCGCCTGGTTTACCAATTACTTCTCTGATAGAGTTCAGTGTGTCAAATCGGAGGGCCTGTTGTCCGGACCTCTGGCAGTCTCTATGGGGGTGCCACAGGGTTCAATCCTCGGGCCGACTCTCTTCCCTGTATATATCAACGATGTCGCTCTTGCTGCTGGTGATTCTCTGATCCACCTCTACGCAGACGACACCATTCTGTATACTTCTGGCCCTTCTTTGGACACTGTATTACCTAACCTCCAGACGAGCTTCAATGCCATACAACTCTCATTCCGTGGCCTCCAACTGCTCTTAAAACGCAAGTAAAACTAAATGCATGCTCTTCAACCGATCACTGCCCGCACCTGCTCGCCCGTCCAGCATCACTACTCTGGACGGCTCTGACTTAGAATACTTGGACAACTACAAATACCTAGGTGTCTGGTTAGATTGGAAACTCTTCTTCCAGACTCACATTAAGCATCTCCAATCCAAAATGAAATCTAGAATCGGCTTCCTATATCGCAACAAAGCATCCTTCACTCATGCTGCCAAACATACCCTCGTAAAACTGACCATTCTACCAATCCTCAACTTCGGTAATGTCATCTATAAAATAGCATCCAACACTACTCAACAAACTGGATGCAGTCTATCACAGTGCCATCCGTTTTGTCACCAAAGCTCCATACACTACCCACCATTGCGACCTGTACGCTCTCGTTGGTTGGCCCTCGCTTCATACTCGTCGCCAAACCCACTGGCTACAGGTTATCTACAAGTCTCTGCTAGGTAAAACCCCACCTTATCTCAGCTCACTGGTCACCATAGCACCACCCACTCGTAGCACGCGCTCCAGCAGGTATATCTCACTGGTCACCCCCAAAGCCAATTCCTCCTTTGGTCATCTTTCCTTCCAGTTCTCTGCTGCCAATGACTGGAACGAACTGCAAAAATCTCTGAAGCTGGAGACTCATATCTCCCTCAATAACTTTAAGCATCAGCTGTCAGAGCAGCTCACAGGTCACTGCACCTGTACATAGATGGGCAGTGTACAGATGGGCTATCTACCTACCTCATCTCCATACTGTATTTATTTATTTATCTTGCTCCTTTGCACTCCAGTATCTCTACCTGCACATTCATCTTCTGCACATCTACCATTCCAGTGTTTAATTGCTATATTGTAATTACTTCGCCACCATGGCCTATTTAATGCCTTAACTCCCTTATCTTACCTCATTTGCACTCACTGTATATAGACTTTTTGTTTTCTTTTGTTCTACTGTATTATTGACTGTATGTTTTGTTTATTCCATGTGTAACTCTGTGTTGTTGTATTGTGTCGAATTGCTACGCTTTATCTTGGCCAGGTCGAAGTTGCAAATGAGAACTTGTTCTACCTGGTTAAATAAAGGTGTTCTCAACTGGACTACCTGGTTAAATAAAGCTGAAATAAAAAACTGACCAGTGGATAAGATACTCACAAAGCCAGCGCAGTGTTCACAGAAGGTGGGTTTGACGTAGGTGGTCTCTGTGAAGGTGTGGATGAAGCCCATCTTACAGTTGAGCAGAGAGCTGGCCTTCATGAAGTAGTCGATCATCTCTTCCCGGCTGATCTGCCCATCTCTGGAGGGAGGGAGAGGTGGGGAGGAGGAAGGGGAGAAGAGAGAGAGAGAGAGAAAGAGAGAGAGAGAGAGAAAGGTCATCTGCCATTGGCCTAAAGAGCCGGGAACCCAGACTTCATCAAAGAAATTGGAAATACAGACATTTTCATCTGAAATAAATGTGGTATAGAGAAAACGGGCCCACTGGTTGCTGTCTAGGTTACAGAGAGCTGGTAGTCCCATCAACCAAACTACCAGCAGTGAAACAGGGAAGGGACTCAGGGGGTACGCTCATTTGGTATAGAGCAGATCTAACCCTCTCTAGTAAATATGTCAGAACAGGAACATTTTACATCTGGCTAGAAATGATTTATCAAATGATCTCAACAGCGAAAAATGTCCTAATCTGTGCTACCTCTATCCCCCTAATAGAATACCCATACTTTAATGAAGACAGCTTCTCCATCCTAGAAGGGGAGATTAACCATTTCCAGGTACTAGTCTGTGGCGGCCTAAATGCCAGAACTGGACAAGAAACTGACACTCTTAACACACAGGGGGACAAACACCTACCTGACAGCCTTCCCCTCCCAAATATACCCTCCTAGCCACTACGGCAAAACAACCAACAACAACAAAAAGATCACAACTCCTGCAGCTCTGTCGCACGTTGGGTTTGTACATAGTCAATGGTAGGCTTTGTGGGGACTCTTACGGTAGGTACACCTATAACTCATCCCTTGGCAGTAGTACTGTAGATTACTTTATCACGGACCTCAACCCAGAGTCTCTCAGAGCATTCGCAGTCAGCCCACTGACACACCCATCAGGCCACAGCAAAATCAGTCTACTTGAACAGAGCAATACTCAATCATGAGGCATCAAAGCCATAGTAACTGCATAATATTAAGAAATACTATAGATGGCAGGTAGTGTAGAAACCTACCAAAAAACTGTTAGGAAACAAATTCCATCCCTTTTAGACAACTTCCTGGACATAACGTTTCACTGTAATGGTAAAGGTAGTAGAAAACCTAAACAGTATATTTGACCTCTAAGCTCCCATATCAAATCAAAAAATTAAGCAGACAACTGAAGAAAATAAACAACAATGACAAATGGTTTGATGAAGAATGCAAAAACAAATTGAAGGAAGAAACAAACAACACGAAGAGTTATCTATCCAAAACAGAGATGTATGGATAAACCACTTCACCAATCTATTTGGCTCCATAACAAACAACACGAAGAGTTATCTATCCAAAACAGAGATGTATGGATAAATCACTTCACCAATCTATTTGGCTCCATAACAAAGAACCAACAGCAAAAACATATACCTGATCAAAAACAAATCTTAGAATGGACTATTAAAGACGACCAGAACCCACTGGATTCTCCAATTACCTTGATTGAACTACAGGACAAAATACAAACCCTCCAACCCAAAAAGGCCTGTGGTGTTGATGGTATCCTGAATGAAATGATCAAATATACACATTCCAATTGACAAACAAACGAACCAAAACACCGGCAAAGACTTCTAATCAAATCAAATGTATTTATAAAGCCCTTCTTGCATCAGCTGATGTCTCAAAGTGCTGTACCCAGCCTAAAACCCCAAACAGCAAGCAATGCAGGTGTAGAATCATGGTGGCTAGGAAAAACTGCCTAGAAAGGCCAAAACCTAGGAAGAAACCTAGAGAGGAACCAGGCTATGAGGGGTGGCCAGTCCTCTTCTGGCTGTGCCAGGTGGAGATTATAACAGAACATGGCCAAGATGTTCAAATGTTCATAAATGACCAGCATGGTCAAATAATAATAATCACAGTAGAGTTCGAGGGTGCAGCAAGTCAGCATGCTTTGTTGATGTAAAAAATCAAAAAAAGTTTGACTAAATTTGTCATGAGGGTCTGCTATACAAATTGATGGAAGGCAGTGTTGGGGGACAAACATCCAACATTATAAAATCCATGTACACAAAACAAAATAGGCTAAAAACACAAACTTCTTTCCTCGGGCCGTGGGGGGAGACAGGGATGCAGCTTGAGCCCCACACTCTTCAACATATACAGTGCTTTGGGAAAGTATTCAGACCCCTAGACTTTTTCCACATTCTGTTACATTACAGCCTTATTCTAAAATGTATTAAATTGTTTTATTTCCCTCATCAATCGAGACACAATACCCCATAATGACAAAGCAAAAACAGGAATTGTTTGCTAATTTATAAAAAATAAAAATAAACATTTACATAAGTATTCAGACCCTTTACTCAGTACTTTGTTGATGCACCTTTGGCAGTGATTACAGCCTCGAGTCTTCTTGGGTATGACGCTACAAGCTTGGCACAGCTGTATTTGAGGAGTTTCCCCCATTCTTCTCAGCAGATCATCTCAATCTTTGTCAGGTTGGATGGGGAGCGTTGCTGCACAGCTATTTTCAGGTCTCTCCAGAGATGTTCGATCAGGTTCAGGCTCTGGCTGGGACTGAAGGACATTCAGAGACTTGTCAGAGACTTGTCCCAAAGCCACTCCTGCATTGTCTTGGCTGTGTGATTAGGGTCATTGTCCTGTTGGAAGGTGAACCTTCACCCCAGTCTGAGGTCCTGAGCGGTCTGGAGCAGGTTTTCATCAAGGATCTCTCTGTACTTTGCTCCGTTCATCTTTGCCTCGATCCTGAGAAGTCTCCCAGTCCCTGTCACAACATGATGCTGCCACCACCATAGGGATGGTGCCAGGTTTCTTCCAGATGTGACACTTTGCATTCAGAGCAAAGAGTTTAATCTTGGTTTCATCAGACCAGCAAATCTTGTTTCTCATGGTCAAAGAGTCTTTAGGTGCCTTTTGGGAAAACTCCAAGTGGGTTTTCATTTGTCTTTTACTGAGGAGTGGCTTCCATCTGGTCACTCTACCATAAAGGCCTGATTGGTGGAGTGCTGCAGAGATGGTTGTCCTTCTGGAAGGTTCTCCCATCTCCACAGAGGAACTCTAGAGGTCTGTCAGAGTGACCATCGGGTACTTGGTCACCTCCCTGACTCCCCCGATTCCTCAGTTTAGCCAGCTCTAGGAAGAGTCTTGGTGGTTGCAAACGTCTTCCATTTAATAATGATGGAGGCCACTGTGTTCTTGGGGACCTTCAATGCTGCAGAAATGTTTTGGTACCCTTCCCAGATCTGTGCCTCGACACATCCTGTCTCAGAGCTCTAAGAACAATACCTTTGACCTCATGGCTTGGTTTTTGCTCTGACATGCACGGTCAACTGTGGGACCTTATATAGACAGGCGTGTGCCTTTCCAAATCATGTCCAATCAATTGAATTTTACACAGGTGGACTCCAATCAAGTTGTAGAAACATCTCAAGGATGATAAATTGAAACAGGATGCAGCTGAGCTCCATGTCGAGTCTCATTGCAAAGGCTCTGAATACTTATGTAGATAAAGTATATATATATATTTTTGTTATATATATATTTTTGTTGTATATATATTTTTGTTGTATATATATTTTTGTTATATATATTTTTGTTATATATATATTTTTGTTATATATATATTTTTTTACAAACGTTTAAAAACTGTTTTTGATTTGTCATTATGGGATATTGTGTGTAGATTGAGTATTTATTTTGTAATAAGGCTGTAACGTAACAAAATGTGGGAAAAGACAAGGGGTCTGAATACTTTCTGAAGGCACGGTACATCAACGAATTGGCGAGGGCTCTAGAACAGTCTGCAGCATCCGGCCTCATGGTATTCCAAATAATAGTAATAGTAATAGTTGCCAGGACCACAAATACAAATTCCATCTAGACATCGTTGTCCTAGAGCACCCAAAAAAACTATACATACCTCGGCCTAAACATCAGCGCCATGGGTAACTTCCACAAAGCTGTGAACGGTCTGAGAGACAAGGCAAGAAGGACCTTCTATGCCATCAAAAGGAACATAAAATTCGACATACCAATTAGGATCTGGCTAAAAAAATACTTGAATCAGTTGTAGAACCCATTTCCCTTTATGGTTGTGAGGTCTGGGGTCCGCTCACCAACCAAGAATTCACAAAAGAGAACTAACACGAAATTAAGACTCTGCATGCAGATTTCTGCAACAACAAAAAAATCCTATGTGTACAACGTAAAACACCAAATAATGCATTCAGAGGAGAATTAGGCCGATGCACATTATCAAAGCCCTTTTAAAGAACTGTTCAATTCTACAACCACCAAAAAGGAAGGGATTCCCAAACCTTCCATAACAAAGCCATCACCTACAGAGAGATGAACCTGGAGAAGAGTCCCCTAAACAAGCTGGTCCTGGGGCTCTGTTCACAAACACAAACAGACCCCACAGAGCCCCAGGACAGCAACACAATTAGACCCAACCAAATCATGAGAAAACAAAAAGATAATGACTTGACACAATGGAAAGAATTAACAAAAGAACTGAGCAAACTAGAATGCTATTTGGCCCTAAACAGAGAGTACACCGTGGCAGAATACCTGACCACTGTGACTGACCCAAACTTAAGGAAAGCTTTGACTATGTACAGACTCAGTGAGCATAGCATTGCTATTGAGAAAGGCTGCAGTAGGCAGACCTGACTCTCAAAAGAAGACAGGCTATGTGCTCACTGCCCACAAAATGAGGTGGAAACTGAGCTGCACTTCCTAACCTCCTGCCCAATATATTAGAGACACATATTTCCCTCAGATTACACAGATCCACAAAGAATTCTAAAACAAATCAAATGTTGATAAACTCCCATATCTACTGGGTGAAATACCACAGTGTGTCATCCCAGCAGCAAGATTTGTGACCTGTTGTCACAAGAAAAGGGCAACCAGTGAAGAACAAACACCATTGTAAATACCCTTTTGTACTTTAACTATTTGCACATCGATACAACACTGTATATAGACATAATACGACATTTGAAATGTCTCTATTCCTTTGGAACTGTTTGTAATGTTTACTGTTCATCTTTGTTTATTTCACTTTTGTTTATTATATATTTCACATGCTTTGGCAATGTAAACATGTGTTTCCCATGACAATAAAGCCCCTTGAACTGAAGAGGGGAGGGGCAGAAAGAGAATGAGAAAGTGAGCGATGGAGAGAGGGTGAAAGGGAGGGAGAGGGAGAGAGAGCAAGACAGAGAGGAAGAGAGAGCAAGATGGAGAGGAAGCGAGAGCGAGCGAGGCGGAGAAAGAGCGGGAGCGGGAGGGAGACGGAGAGGAAGAGAGAGCGAGACGGAGAGAGAGGAAGAGAGAGCGAGGGAGAGAGCGAGAGGAAGAGAGAGCGAGGGAGCAAGAGGGAGAGAGCAAGAGGGAGAGAGCAAGAGGGAGAGAGCAAGAGGGAGAGAGCAAGAGGGAGAGAGCAAGAGGGAGAGAGCAAGAGGGAGAGAGAGCGAGAGGGAGAGAGCGAGAGGGAGAGAGCGAGAGGGAGAGAGCGAGAGGGAGAGAGCGAGAGGGAGAGAGCAAGAGGGAGAGAGCGAGAGGGAGAGAGCGAGAGGGAGAGAGCGAGAGGGAGAGAGCGAGAGGGAGAGAGCGAGAGGGAGAGAGCAAGAGGGAGAGAGCAAGAGGGAGAGAGCAAGAGGGAGAGAGCGAGAAGGAGAGAGCGAGAGGGAGAGAGCAAGAGGGAGAGAGCGAGAGGGAGAGAGAGCGAGAGGGAGAGAGCGAGAGGGAGAGAGCGAGAGGGAGAGAGAGCGAGAGGGAGAGAGCAAGAGGGAGAGAGAGCGAGAGGGAGAGAGAGCGATAGGGAGAGAGAGCGAGAGGGAGAGAGAGCGATAGGGAGAGAGAGCGAGACGGAGAGAGAGCGATAGGGAGAGAGAGCGATAGGGAGAGAGAGCGATAGGGAGAGAGAGCGAGACGGAGAGAGAGCGAGACGGAGAGAGAGCGAGACGGAGAGAGAGAGCGAGACGGAGAGAGAGCGAGACGGAGAGAGAGCGAGAGGAGAGAGAGCGAGACGGAGAGAGAGCGATAGGGAGAGAGAGCGAGACGGAGAGGGATAGAGAGAGAGCGATAGGGAGAGAGAGCGAGACGGAGAGAGCGAGAGAGAGAGAGCGATAGGGAGAGAGAGCGAGACGGAGAGAGAGCGATAGGGAGAGAGAGCGAGACGGAGAGAGAGCGAGACGGAGAGAGAGCGAGACGGAGAGAGAGCGAGACGGAGAGAGAGCGAGACGGAGAGAGAGCGAGACGGAGAGAGAGCGAGACGGAGAGAGAGCGAGAGGGAGAGAGAGCGAGACGGAGAGAGAGCGAGACGGAGAGAGAGCGAGAGGGAGAGAGAGCGATAGGGAGAGAGAGCGATAGGGAGAGAGAGCGAGAGGGAGAGAGAGCGAGAGGGAGAGAGAGCGATAGGGAGAGAGAGCGAGAGAGAGCGATAGGGAGAGAGAGCGATAGGGAGAGAGCAAGAGGGAGAGAGAGCGATAGGGAGAGAGAGCGATAGGGAGAGAGAGCGATAGGGAGAGAGAGCGATAGGGAGAGAGAGCGATAGGGAGAGAGAGCGATAGGGAGAGAGAGCGAGACGGAGAGAGAGCGAGACGGAGAGAGAGCGAGACGGAGAGAGCGATAGGGAGAGAGAGCGATAGGGAGAGAGAGCGAGACGGAGAGAGAGCGATAGGGAGAGAGAGCGAGAGGGAGAGAGAGCGATAGGGAGAGAGAGCGAGACGGAGAGAGAGCGATAGGGAGAGAGAGCGAGACGGAGAGAGAGCGAGACGGAGAGAGAGCGAGACGGAGAGAGAGCGAGACGGAGAGAGAGCGAGACGGAGAGAGAGCGATAGGGAGAGAGAGCGAGAGGGAGAGAGAGCGATAGGGAGAGAGAGCGATAGGGAGAGAGAGCGAGAGAGAGCGAGAGGGAGAGAGAGCGATAGGGAGAGAGAGCGATAGGGAGAGAGAGCGATAGGGAGAGAGAGCGATAGGGAGAAGAGCGAGACGGAGAGAGAGCGAGAGAGAGCGAGAGAGAGAGAGAGAGAGAGAGCGATAGGGAGAGAGAGCGAGAGGAGAGAGAGCGAGAGGAGAGAGAGCGAGACGGAGAGAGAGCGAGAGGGAGAGAACGAGAGGGAGAGAGAGCGAGAGGGAGAGAGAGCGAGAGGGAGAGAAGAGCGATAGGGAGAGAGAGCGATAGGGAGAGAGAGAGCGAGAGGGAGAGAGAGCGAGAGGAGAGAGAGCGATAGGGAGAGAGAGCGATAGGGAGAGAGAGCGATAAAGAGAGAGAGCGATAGGGAGAGAGAGCGATAGGGAGAGAGAGCGATAGGGAGAGAGAGCGAGAGAGAGCGAGAGAGAGCGAGAGAGAGCGAGAGAGAGCGAGAGAGAGCGATAGAGAGCGAGCGATAGGGAGAGAGAGCGATAGGGAGAGAGAGCGATAGGGAGAGAGAGCGAGAGGGAGAGAGAGCGAGAGAGAGCGAGAGGGAGAGAGAGCGAGAGAGAGCGAGAGGGAGCGAGAGGGAGCGAGAGGGAGAGAGAGCGAGAGGGAGAGAGAGCGAGAGGGAGAGAGAGCGAGAGGGAGAGAGAGCGAGAGGGAGAGAGAGCGAGAGGGAGAGAGAGCGAGACGGAGAGAGAGCGAGAGGGAGAGAGAGCGAGACGGAGAGAGAGCGAGACGGAGAGAGAGCGATAGGGAGAGAGAGCGATAGGGAGAGAGAGCGAGACGGAGAGAGAGCGAGACGGAGAGAGAGCGATACGGAGAGAGAGCGATAGGGAAGAGAGCGAGACGGAGAGAGAGCGAGACGGAGAGAGAGCGAGACGGAGAGAGAGCGAGACGGAGAGAGCGAGACGGAGAGAGAGCGAGACGGAAAGAGAGCGAGACGGAGAGAGAGCGAGACGGAGAGAGAGCGAGAGCGGAATAGAGAGCAAGAGGGCGGAATACTTTATCCTATCCTAGGTATTTTAAGGAATACCTAGGATAGGTAGATTTAGATGCACTACTGTTCCACTGGATGTCATAAGGTGAATGCACCAATTTGTAAGTCGCTCTGGATAAGAGCGTCTGCTAAATGACTTAAATGTAAATGTAAATGTAAGAGGGCGGAATAGAGAGCAAGAGGGAGGGATAGAGGGAGAGGAAGGGATAGAGGGAGAGGGAGAGCAAGAGCGAGAGGGATGGAGAGCGGGAGGGAAAGAGAGAGAGAGAGAGAGAAAGGGATAGAGAGCAAGAGGGAGAGAGAGGGAGAGGAAGAAGGAGAGCGAGAGGAAGAGGGAGAGCGAGAGGGATAGAGAGAGCGAGAGGGATAGGGAGAGCGAGAGGGATAGGGAGAGCGAGAGGGATAGGGAGAGCGAGAGGGATAGGGAGAGCGAGAGGGATAGAGAGAGCGAGAGGGATAGAGAGAGCGAGAGGGATAGAGCGAGCGAGAGGGATAGAGCGAGCGAGAGGGATAGAGAGAGCGAGAGGGATAGAGCGAGCGAGAGGGATAGAGAGAGCGAGAGGGATAGAGAGAGCGAGAGGGATAGAGAGAGCGAGAGGGATAGAGCGAGCGAGAGGGATAGAGCGAGCGAGAGGGATAGAGCGAGCGAGAGGGATAGGGAGAGCGAGAGGGAGAGCGAGAGCGAGAGGGAGAGCGAGAGGGATAGAGAGAGAGAGGGATAGAGAGCGAGAGAGAGAGCGAGAGGGATAGAGAGAGCGAGAGGGATAGAGAGAGCGAGAGGGATAGAGAGAGCGAGAGGGATAGAGAGAGCGAGAGGGATAGGGAGAGCGAGAGGGATAGAGAGAGCGAGAGGGATAGGGAGAGCGAGAGGGATAGGGAGAGCGAGAGGGATAGAGAGAGCGAGAGGGATAGAGAGAGCGAGAGGGATAGAGAGAGCGAGAGGGATAGAGAGAGCGAGAGGGATAGAGAGAGGGAGAGCGGGGGAAAGCGAGGGAGGGAAAGAGGGAGAGCGGAAGGGAAAAGAGGGAGAGCAGAAGGGAAAAGAGGGAGAGCGGAAGGGAGAGAGGGAGAGCGGAAGGGAGAGAGGGAGAGCGGAAGGGAGAGAGGGAGAGCGGAAGGGAGAGAGGGAGAGCGGAAGGGAGAGAGGGAGGGAAAGAGGGAGAGCGAAAGGGAGAGCGGAAGGGAAAGATGGAGAGCGGAAGGGAAAGAGGGAGAGCGGAAGGGAAAGAGGGAGAGCGGAAGGGAGAGAGGGAGAGCGGAAGGGAGAGAGGGAGAGCGGAAGGGAGAGAGGGAGAGCGGAAGGGAGAGAGGGAGAGCGGAAAGGAAAGAGGGAGAGCGGAAGGGAGGGAGGGAGAGGGAACGACAGAGAGGGAACGAGAGCGAGGGAACGAGAGCGAGAGGGAACGAGAGCGAGAGGTCGGGATAGAGAGCGAGAGGTAGGGATAGAGAGCAAGAGGGAGGGATAGAGAGCAAGGGGGAGGGATAGAGGGAGAGGAAGAGGGAGGAATAGAGGGAGAGGAAGGGGGAGGAATAGAGGGAGAGGAAGAGGGCGAGCGAGAGGGATGGAGAGCGGGAGGGAGAGAGAGCAAGAGGGAGGGATAGAGAGAGCGAGAGGGAGGGATAGAGAGAGCGAGAGGGAGGGATAGAGAGAGCGAGAGGGATAGAGAGAACGAGAGGGATAGGGAGAGCGAGAGGGAGAGGGATAGAGAGAGGGAGAGCGAGGGAGAGAGGGGGAAAGCGAGGGAGAGCGGAAGGGAGAGAGGGAGAGCGGAAGGGAGAGAGGGAGAGCGGAAGGGAGAGAGGGAGAGCGGAAGGGAGAGAGGGAGAGCGGAAGGGAGAGGGAAGGAGAGAGAGGGAATGAGAGCGAGAGGGAATGAGAGCGAGAGGGAGGGATAGAGAGCAAGAGGGAGGGATAGAGAGCGAGAGGGCATGATAGAGAGCAAGAGGGAGGGATAGAGAGCGAGGGAGGGATAGAGAGCGAGAGGGCAGGATAGAGAGCAAGAGGGAGGGATAGAGAGCGAGAGGGCAGGATAGAGAGCAAGAGCGAGGGATAGAGAGCAAGAGGGAGGGATAGAGAGCAAGAGGGAGGATAGAGAGCAAGAGGGAGGATAGAGAGCAAGAGGGAGGGATAGAGAGCAAGAGGGAGGGATAGAGAGCAAGAGGGAGGGAGGGAGAGCAAGAGGGAGGGAGAGCGAGAGGGATAGAGAGAGCGTGAGGGATAGAGAGAGCGAGAGGGATAGAGAGAGCGAGAGGGATAGAGAGAGGAGAGCGGGGGAAAGCGAGGGAGGGAAAGAGGGAGAGCGGAAGGGAAAAGAGGGAGAGCAGAAGGGAAAAGAGGGAGAGCAGAAGGGAGAGAGGGAGAGCGGAAGGGAGAGAGGGAGAGCGGAAGGGAGAGAGGGAGGGAAAGAGGGAGAGCGAAAGGGAGAGCGGAAGGGAAAGATGGAGAGCGGAAGGGAAAGAGGGAGAGCGGAAGGGAAAGAGGGAGAGCGGAAGGGAAAGAGGGAGAGCGGAAGGGAAAGAGGGAGAGCGGAAGGGAGAGAGGGAGAGCGGAAGGGAGAGAGGGAGAGCGGAAGGGAGAGAGGGAGAGCGGAAGGGAGAGAGGGAGAGCGGAAGGGAGAGAGGGAGAGCGGAAGGGAAAGAGGGAGAGCGGAAGGGAGGGAGGGAGCGGGAACGACAGAGAGGGAACGAGAGCGAGGGAACGAGAGCGAGAGGGAACGAGAGCGAGAGGTCGGGATAGAGAGCGAGAGGGAGGGATAGAGAGCAAGAGGGAGGGATAGAGAGCAAGGGGGAGGGATAGAGGGAGAGGAAGAGGGAGGAATAGAGGGAGAGGAAGGGGGAGGAATAGAGGGAGAGGAAGAGGGCGAGCGAGAGGGATGGAGAGCGGGAGGGAGAGAGAGCAAGAGGGAGGGATAGAGAGAGCGAGAGGGAGGGATAGAGAGAGCGAGAGGGAGGGATAGAGAGAGCGAGAGGGATAGAGAGAACGAGAGGGATAGGGAGAGCGAGAGGGATAGGGAGAGCGAGAGGGAGAGGGATAGAGAGAGGGAGAGCGAGGGAGAGAGGGGGAAAGCGAGGGAGAGAGGGGGAAGAGCGGAGGGAGAGCGGAAGGGAAGGGAGAGAGGGAGAGCGGAAGGGAGAGAGGGAGAGCGGAAGGGAGAGGGAAGGAGAGAGAGGGAATGAGAGCGAGAGGGAGGGATAGAGAGCAAGAGGGAGGGATAGAGAGCGAGAGGGCATGATAGAGAGCAAGAGGGAGGGATAGAGAGCGAGGGAGGGATAGAGAGCGAGAGGGCAGGATAGAGAGCAAGAGGGAGGGATAGAGAGCGAGAGGGCAGGATAGAGAGCAAGAGCGAGGGATAGAGAGCAAGAGGGAGGGATAGAGAGCAAGAGGGAGGATAGAGAGCAAGAGGGAGGGATAGAGAGCAAGAGGGAGGGAGGGATAGAGAGCAAGAGGGAGGGATAGAGAGCAAGAGGGAGGGAGGGAGGGAGAGCAAGAGGGAGGGAGAGCAAGAGGGAGGGAGAGATCAAGAGGGAGGGAGAGATCAAGAGGGAGAGAGATCAAGAGGGAGGAGAGCAAGAGGGAGGGAGAGCAAGAGGGAGAGAGATCAAGAGGGAGGGAGAGCAAGAGGGAGAGAGAGGGAGAGGGAGAGAGAGCGAGAGGGAGAAATGGAGAGCGAGAATGAGAGGGATAGGGGGAGAGAGGAAGAGAGAGCGAGTGAAAGAGATAATGAGATGATTAACAAGATGTGTCTCTTTCCTGATCTAATGGTGTAATACTATAACATATATGGTCAAAATATCAGTTAACAGTGACTGTTGCTACGTAGCCTACGGTTACAATATCAGTTATATGTGACTGTTGCTACGTAGCCTACGGTTACAATATCAGTTATATGTGACTGTTGCTACGTAGCCTACGGTTACAATATCAGTTATTCGTGACTGTTGCTACGTAGCCTACGGTTACAATATCAGTTATTCGTGACTGTTGCTACGTGGCCTACGGTTACAATATCAGTTATATGTGACTGTTGCTACGTAGCCTACGGTTACAATATCAGTTATATGTGACTGTTGCTACGTAGCCTACGGTTACAATATCAGTTATTTGTGACTGTTGCTACGTGGCCTATGGTTACAATATCAGTTATTCGTGACTGTTGCTACATAGCCTACGGTTACAATATCAGTTATTCGTGACTGTTGCTATGTGGCCTAAGGTTACAATATCAGTTATTCGTGACTGTTGCTACGTAGCCTACGGTTACAATATCAGTTATATGTGACTGTTGCTACGTAGCCTACGGTTACAATATCAGTTATTCGTGATTGTTGCTACGTAGCCTACTGTTACAATATCCGTTATATGTGACTGTTGCTACGTAGCCTACGGTTACAATATCAGTTATAAGTGACTGTTGCTACGTAGCCTACGGTTACAATATCAGTTATAAGTGACTGTTGCTACGTAGCCTACGGTTACAATATCAGTTATATGTGACTGTTGCTACGTAGCCTACGGTTACAATATCAGTTATATGTGACTGTTGCTACGTAGCCTACGGTTACAATATCAGTTATAAGTGACTGTTGCTACGTAGCCTACGGTTACAATATCAGTTATATGTGACTGTTGCTACGTAGCCTACGGTTACAATATCAGTTATATGTGACTGTTGCTACGTAGCCTACGGTTACAATATCAGTTATTTGTGACTGTTGCTACGTGGCCTACGGTTACAATATCAGTTATTCGTGACTGTTGCTACATAGCCTACGGTTACAATATCAGTTATTCGTGACTGTTGCTACGTGGCCTACGGTTACAATATCAGTTATTCGTGACTGTTGCTGCGTAGCCTACGGTTACAATATCAGTTATTCGTGACTGTTGCTACGTAGCCTACGGTTACAATATCAGTTATATGTGACTGTTGCTACGTAGCCTACGGTTACAATATCAGTTATTTGTGACTGTTGCTACGTGGCCTATGGTTACAATATCAGTTATTCGTGACTGTTGCTACATAGCCTACGGTTACAATATCAGTTATTCGTGACTGTTGCTACGTGGCCTACGGTTACAATATCAGTTATTCGTGACTGTTGCTACGTAGCCTACGGTTACAATATCAGTTATATGTGACTGTTGCTACGTAGCCTACGGTTACAATATCAGTTATTCGTGACTGTTGCTACGTGGCCTACGGTTACAATATCAGTTATTCGTGACTGTTGCTACGTGGCCTACGGTTACAATATCAGTTATTCGTGACTGTTGCTACGTAGCCGATGGTTAACAGTTGCTGGGATGCTGCTTTTGTCTCTCACTGGTTTTTGTCCAGTTCTCCAAACTTGCTGAGGTAGGGGAAGTTGTTCCTGATGATCTCAAACTCCTCCCTGGAGATGTGACCGTCCCCGTCAGTGTCAAAGTTCTTGAAGACAGACTGTAACCGAGGAAACACACATCACCACAGCATATCAAAACAGAGTACTACGGTTGTCGTGACTGGGACTCGTTGTGTATTAAAAACAGGGTAGCTGTGAGGATAACGACTATGTTCCAAGCCAATTACATGGCCTCAACACGTTGTAATTAGCCATCAATTGGATGTGAGTTGAACCAGACTAAATGCTGCGCTCACCATTGAGGACAGCATTCAATCTGTTTAAACCAGGCTAGATGTGAGAATCATAGCGTAACGTACATCCACCATCTTCTCTATGTGTTTGTTGATGACCGCAGGGTCGGCTTTGGGCTTCACCGACGCAGCCCACTCGTCAATCATCGATGGCTGGGGGGCAGGCGCAGGGGAGGAGCCGGAGTTCTGCCAAACCAATGAAAAGACGGGAACATAAATCAATGACTTATGAAGCGGAAATTGTTGTCATTTCAGCAAAGATAGTTCTGGGAAGAGAGAGTTCCCAAACGAGAGAGTTCTCCAGAGACTTCCTAGAAGCAATGAAAGTTGAGAACAACAGTGTTCACATGATTAGGTTTCTTATAAGCTGTACAATAAGAAATGTGTTTCCTATAAGCTATTACAAGAATACGTCGACTTCCTATATCAGTTATAAGAACACATAGAAGAAGTTCAATAAGATATAAGCTGGAAGAACACATTGGCCCCTATTGGCCCCTAGCTCTCACCGCCGGTTTAGCACTGCGTGGCTCTTTCTGTAGAGACAGCTGGTAGATCTCCTCTTCTGTGTGGTACTGGTCCAGAGACACCTGCAAAACATGACAACTTGATGAATATAGCTACTGCATGTGGATACCATGACAACAGAGGAGAGGAGGAGAAGAATGTATTGTTGTTTCCAGAGGATCTCTCTCATATCGAATAAATAATCATGGAATCATTTTCCTTTTAAGGATCATGAATAAACCTAAAGAAATGTATTGATTGGACGAGGAGGCTTAAAGCCTATTTGGTGAGTTAACATTGGCTCTCCACAGTAAACCGTATTGCCATGGTTTCACAGACGTATTGACTTTTAACTCCATCTTCTAACATCTATCCAAACGAAGGCTGAAGTTGAATAAACCGTATTAAAGCCAGTGAATTATATGATTGAGTATCGACCACTTCTTAGCAAACTTCCACAGGTGTCCTTCAACTCATTAAATGACTGTCAACAGAGTCTCTCATTTAAATAAAAGAAAGCACACAGAGCATATTTTGCAATTTAAAAAAATACCCTGTCCACATTCAACCCACCAATTATCATTTTAGTCCGTCATAACTTAAATCCTGCTATATGGCAGCTAATTTTGGGGACCCCCTTCCAATTTAAAATATACATCATGGGATAATTGCCCCACTGAAATTTTACACCTGGAATTTTGTAAAAATATTCTAGGTGTGTACAGAAATACCTAACCTAACACACTGTGATCCAGAATGTTATCATCACAACGCTTTCTTATTCAAACACCGCACCCCCTCAACCATCAATAACCAAATGCAAACCAATAGAAATCTATATAACCAAAATACAAGCAATAATTACTGGCTAAATTAAATTACATTTCATCACAAACTTCAATGTTACCAAATTATAAATATAGATTTCAAAATAGCACAAAACCTCGTCAAGATCAAAGAATTCAAACAAACGAAGACATGAACAATGTAAAGACTGATCTTAGCCTGGCCAAAGAGACATGGCGCCATTAAAAAACATGGAGGGTCAGATGAACTAGAGAATGATCAGCATGTCCTCCACTGCTCCAATCAGAGGTTTTCATCTCCTGAAATTTGAAGAAAGAATGGATTTGTTGAACTACCAGTTCAGGAGAGAATCTGCATTATTTTAGGAGAAAACGTAGACATATTCCTGCAGATTAAACCCTGGACTGTCATAATATTACACACAATAGCCATGTCATACACATGAGGCCTTGAATATTTCATTTCTCAACTGTTACCTGACTATTCTATTTGATGTGTATAAATTGTATTTGTTGATATACACTATATATACAAAAGTTTGTGGATTTGCCTATTTCAGCCACACCGGTTGCTGACAGGTCTGAAAACAATCGAGCACACAGCCATGCGATCTCCATAGACAAACATTGGCAGGAGAATGGCCCGTACTGAAGAGCTCAGTGACTTTCAAAGTGGCACTGTCATAGGATGCCACCTTTCCAACAAAATCAGTTTGTCAACATTTCTGCCCTGCTAGAGCTGCCCCGGTCAACTGTAAGTGCTGGTATCAAGAAGTGGAATCGTCTAGGAGCAACAACAGCTCAGCCATGAAGTGGTATGCCACACAAGCTCACAGAACAGGACCACTGAGTGCTGAAGTGCATAGCGCATAAAAAACATCTGTCCTCGGTTACAACACTCACTACCAAGTTCCAAACTGCCTCTGAAAGCAAAGTCAGCACAATAACTGTTCGTCAAGAGCTTCATGAAATGGTTTCCATGGCCGAGCAGCCGCACACAAACCTAAGATCACCATGTGCAATGCCAAGCGTTGGCTGGAGTGGTGTAAATCTCGCTGCCATTGGACTCTGGACCAGTGGAAACACGTTCTCTGGAGTGATGAATCACACTTCACATCTGGCAGTCCGACGGATGAATCTGGGTTTGGCGGATGCCAGGAGAACGTTACCTGCCCGAATGCATAATGTCAACTGTGAAGTTTGGGGGTGGAGGAATAATGGTCTGGGGCTGTTTTTCATGGGTCAGGCTAGGCCCTTTAGTTCCAGTCAAGGGAAATCTAAAAGCTACAGCATACAATGACATTCTAGACTTCCAGTCAAGAGAAATCTAAACGCTACAGCATACAATGACATTATAGACTTCCAGTCAAGAGAAATCTAAACGCTACAGCATACAATGACATTCTAGACTATTCTAGTTATTAAGATCTAGTATTCTAGTTTAGTGAAGGCCCTTTCCTGTTTCAGCATGACAACGCCCCCGTGCACAAAGCGAGGTCCATACAGAAATGGTTTGTCAAGATCGGTGTGGAAGAGCTTGACTGGCCTGCACAGAGCCCTGACCTCAACCCCACCGAACACCTTGAGGATTAATTGGATCGCCGACTGCGAGCCAAGCCTAATCGCCCAACATCAGTGCCCGACCTCACTAATGCTCTTGTGGCTGAATGGAAGCAAGTCCACGCAGCAGTGTTCCAACATCTAGTGGAAAGCCTTCCCAGAAGAGGCTGTTATAGCAGCAAAGGGGGGACCAACTCCATATTAATGCCCAGGATTTTGGAATGTGATGTTTGACGAGCAGGCACAAAACATTCAAGAACACCTCCTCTTTCCATGACATAGACTGACCAGGTGAACAAGATGTCACTTGTTAAATCCACTTCAATCAGTGTAGATAAAGGGGAGGAGACGGGTTAAATATGTATTTTTAAGCCTTGAGACACGGATTGTGTCTGTGTGCCCTTCAGATGGTGAATGGGCAAGACAACAGATTTAAATGCCTTTGAACGGGGTATGGTACTAGGTACTAGGCGCACCGGTTTGTGTCAAGAACTGCAACACTGCTGGGTTTTTCACGCTCAACAGTTTCCCGTGTGTATCAAGAATGGTCCACCACCCAAAGGACATCCAGCCAACTTGACACAACAGTGGGAAGCATTGGAGTCAACATGGGCCAGCATCCCTGTGGAACACTTTCAACACCATGTGGAGTCCATGCAACTCAAACAGCACCTGGCGGTATCGATCTCCCTCTAGATAACCGGGCTAATAAAGGCACCTGACAGGAAATCAACCTTTACATGTCCCAATAGGAAGTGGGTGATAGGGGAGGTTGAATCGTGAATGGCAATTAAGAATGTGTGTGTGTGTGTGTGTGTGTGTGTGTGTGTGTGTGTGTGTGTGTGTGTGTGTGTGTGTGTGTGTGTGTGTGTGTGTGTGTGTGTGTGTGAGAAAGTCTACTCACAGACGTCAGCTCAATGTCTAGATTTGATTTACATTTGGTTGAGTTGTCAACTACCGTGAATTCAACACTAATGTCACCATGTCATTGGATTTAAGTGCTGGGTGAGAAAAAAAAAACACTACATTTTTGCCCACTGGGTAGCTGAAAACCAGAGTGCTGTGCAAGCCAGAGTGCAGTACACCTTTGGATATTAGCCAGAAGAACACACAGGAATCATGAGAGTATTCACTATCACTGGAATGGAAATGACAATATCACAGGCTAACGGTGTAAAATAAGCATTATCATCAGAGGAACAGAAGTGGGAATACATTTGAATAGCAGAAATCTGAATGCCCTTTCGAGGTAGTCATTAGCTATTTCCCAGTGGAACCTATTTGAATTTGCAATTCCTATTAGGCCATCAAGCTCCCTCTCCATCCTTGCACTCACAACAGGTCACTTTCAATATATTCCCTAATTTTGAGTGACAGTCCTCCTCTTAACCACACGCCATCATTGATTCCATTCATCTCTCTCTCTCTCTCTCTCTCTCTCTCTCATATATATATATATATAAAATACGTTCTTAACTGCCAATTAAGTTCCAACCACTCTCTCATTAACATTTTCTTGGGAGTCCTTAACTGAAGGTAATTCCTGCATACATAACCATATTATTTCATTGTCAATTATGTATGTTCTCTAGTTCACCATGGTAATAGATAATTGCCAGAGGTTTGCAAACTTGGCAAGACAGCGCAAACAGATCTGGGACCACGCTATGTGACACTAACCGTAAGTAGGTTAAGTAGGTCTGTGTTGGCATCGATGCTGGGTGGCGTGGTCTGGATGAGAGCCAACTCCTGGAGGATAACATACAGCTGTTGGCTCTTGGCCAGGTTGACCCTGCTCTTGCCCGGGTCGGCCCAGTCGGACAGCGCCACGTGCACGGCGATCAGGTCCTTGAGGTGCACGCCCAGGATAGGAAAACGGAAGCCTGTGCAGTCGGAGAAACGACGTCGGTACTGGCTGTAGTTGCCGCACGACGTCACCAGTTCGATCAGGCTGTTGAACACCTGAGGGGATGGATGGATGGAGGAGGGAGGAAGGGTGAAGGAGAAGAGGAAGAGGAAGGGGCATATGTGGGTTAATGTGTGCTAACGTTTCTAAATCCTTTCTGTTTTCAGATCGTAATAGTGGTGGTAACACCAGGTTGTTTGTAAAGCGATAGCATGGAGTGTAGATAAGGCATGAGATGTTAGTTCACCTTGTTGGTATCGTTGCTGATGTGTGATTGGGTGTCTTTGAGGCGAGATATAGAGCTGTTACTGAGCCCCCCCACCACGGCCATCAGAGTGTTGAAGTTCTGAAGCTGGAGCAGTTTCTACGGGAGAGAGATGAGAAGATGGAGAGAGATGTACTGTCTCATCCCTCCTACTTTCCTTAGTTTGCTACTGTACCTGAATTCCACATGATTAACTAGCCTAGACCTACCTGAACTCCAAATGATTAACTAGCCTAGACCTACCTGAACTCCAAATGATTAACTAGCCTAGACCTACCTGAACTCCAAATGATTAACTAGCCTAGACCTACCTGAACTCCAAATGATTAACTAGCCTAGACCTACCTGAACTCCAAATGATTAACTAGCCTAGACCTACCTGAACTCCAAATGATTAACTAGCCTAGACCTACCTGAACTCCAAATGATTAACTAGCCTAGACATACCTGAACTCCAAATGATTAACTAGCCTAGACCTACCTGAACTCCAAATGATTAACTAGCCTAGACCTACCTGAACTCCAAATGATTAACTAGCCTAGACCTACCTGAACTCCAAATGATTAACTAGCCTAGACCTACCTGAACTCCAAATGATTAACTAGCCTAGACCTACCTGAACTCCAAATGATTAACTAGCCTAGACCTACCTGAACTCTAAATGATTAACTAGCCTAGACCTACCTGAACTCTAAATGATTAACTAGCCTAGACCTACCTGAACTCCAAATGATTAACTAGCCTAGACCTACCTGAACTCCAAATGATTAACTAGCCTAGACCTACCTGAACTCAAAATGATTAACTAGCCTAGACCTACCTGAACTCCAAATGATTAACTAGCCTAGACCTACCTGAACTCTAAATGATTAACTAGCCTAGACCTACCTGAACTCTAAATGATTAACTAGCCTAGACCTACCTGAACTCCAAATGATTAACTAGCCTAGACCTACCTGAACTCCAAATGATTAACTAGCCTAGACCTACCTGAACTCCAAATGATTAACTAGCCTAGACCTACCTGAACTCAAAATGATTAACTAGCCTAGACCTACCTGAACTCCAAATGATTAACTAGCCTAGACCTACCTGAACTCAAAATGATTAACTAGCCTAGACCTACCTGAACTCCAAATGATTAACTAGCCTAGACCTACCTGAACTCCAAATGATTAACTAGCCTAGACCTACCTGAACTCAAAATGATTAACTAGCCTAGACCTACCTGAACTCCAAATGATTAACTAGCCTAGACCTACCTGAACTCCAAATGATTAACTAGCCTAGACCTACCTGAACTCAAAATGATTAACTAGCCTAGACCTACCTGAACTCCAAATGATTAACTAGCCTAGACCTACCTGAACTCAAAATGATTAACTAGCCTAGACCTACCTGAACTCCAAATGATTAACTAGCCTAGACCCACCTGAACTCTAAATGATTAACTAGCGGCACTGTGTGAGAGAAACATCAAGAGAGAGAGACATGGGGAAAAAAGGGAAGTAGGTGTAAGAGCCAGTGACAACAAAGATTTAAGAGAGACTGAGGAGGAGAAGTGGGAGAAAGATTGATAAGGGGCCAGGAGAAGAAGAGAGAGAGAGAGAGAGAGAGAGACTGAGGAGGAGAAGTGGGAGAAAGATTGATAAGGGGCCAGGAGAAGAAGAGAGAGAGAGAGAGAGAGAGAGAGAGACTGAGGAGGAGAAGTGGGAGAAAGATTGATAAGGAGCCAGGAGAAGAAGAGAGAGAGAGAGAGAGAGAGAGAGAGACTGAGGAGGAGAAGTGGGAGAAAGATTGATAAGGAGCCAGGAGAAGAAGAGCGAGAGAGAGAGAGAGACTGAGGAGGAGAAGTGGGAGAGAGATTGATAAGGAGCCAGGAGAAGAAGAGAGAGAGAGACTGAGGAGGAGAAGTGGGAGAGAGATTGATAAGGAGCCAGGAGAAGAAGAGAGAGAGAGAGAGAAATCAGAGGGAGATGGGAGTGGAGACACAACAAAAATCCTGGGAAGGTCACACACACACACACACACACACACAGAGAGAAGCAATAAGAGGCACTCCTTGGCTACACTAGAATATTGCAGGGTTTTGTCTAATAATACCATTGAAACAGTAGGCAGAGCAGCACACATTCTAATCATTGTGTCACCGTTACAGTAGTACTTTGTGAATGGAGCTCCGTAGGGGCAAAGCCTTGCCCTTCAGCCCACATGACATCCAGTGGAAATCAATGGGGTCGCAGCTGTTTGGAAGGACTGCCAGCGGGCATTATTTGGTTAAGCTCAAATACCCGCCCGGTCGCTCCAATCAATGGGCAAAGCTCTGTGGTAGCCTTTCAGGCTGGAGGCTCTACTAAACTGCTGTATAAAGACCGAATAACAGTGACACTGACTAACAGTGACAGGTATCAATAGCACAGGGAATATCAGCGTCCCTTGTCGATATGCCGAAGCGTTCCACTGTGTGACATAAGTGATGTTCTGTATTAAAGCTGTGTGTGTGAGGCATTGTAACAAACGACTTAATGACTGGCATATACAATATCTGATGTACATTGGGGCAAAAAAGTATTTAGTCAGCCACCAATTGTGCAAGTTCTCCCACTTAAAAAGATGAGAGGCCTGTAATTTTCATCATAGGTACACTTCAACTATGACAGACAAAATGAGAAAAAATAATCCAGAAAATCACATTGTAGGATGTTTAATGAATTTATTTGCAAATTATGGTGGAAAATAAGTATTTGGTCAATAACAAAAGTTTATCTCAATACTTTGTTATATACCCTTTGTTGGCAATGACAGAGGTCAAACGTTTTCACACACTGTTGCTGGTATTTTGGCCCATTCCTCCATGCAGATCTCCACTAGAGCAGTGATGTTTTGGGGCTGTTGCTGGGCAACACAGACTTTCAACTCCCTCCAAAGAGTTTCTATGGGGTTGAGATCTGGAGACTGGCTAGGCCACTCCAGGACCTTGAAATGCTTCTTACGAAGCCACTCCTTAGTTGCCCGGGCGGTGTGTTTGGGATCATTGTCATGCTGAAAGACCCAGCCACATTTCATCTTCAATGCCCTTGCTGATGGAAGGAGGTTTTCACTCAAAATCTCACGATAAATGGCCCTATTCATTCTTCATCCTTTACATGGATCAGTCGTCCTGGTCCCTTTGCAGAAAAACAGCCCCAAAGCATGATGTTTCCACCCCCATGCTTCACAGTAGGTATGGTGTTCTTTGGATGCAACTCAGCATTCTTTGTCCTCCAAACACGACGAGTTGAGTTTTTACCAAAAAGTTATATTTTGGTTTCATCTGACCATATGACATTCTCCCAATCTTCTTCTGGATCATCCAAATGCTCTCTAGCAAACTTCAGATGGGCCTGGACATGTACTGGCTTAAGCATGGGGACACGTCTGGCACTGCAGGATTTGAGTCCCTGGCGGCGTAGTGTGTTACTGATGGTAGGTTGTGTTACTTTGGTCCCAGCTCTCTGCAGGTCATTCACTAGGTCCCCCCGTGAGGTTCTGGGATTTTTGCTCACTGTTCTTGTGATCATTTTGACCCCACGGGGTGAGATCTTGCGTGGAGCCCCAGATCGAGGGAGATTATCAGTGGTCTTGTATGTCTTCCATTTCCTAATAATTGCTCCCACAGTTGATTTCTTCAAATCAACCTGCTTACCTATTGCAGATTCAGTCTTCCCAGCCTGGTGCAGGTCTACAATTTTGTTTCTGGTGTCCTTTGACAGCTCTTTGGTCTTGGCCATAGTGGAGTTTGGACTGTGACTGTTTGAGGTTGTGGACAGGTGTCTTTTATACTGATAACAAGTTCAAACAGGTGCCATTAATACAGGTAACGAGTGGAGAACAGAGGAGCCTCTTAAAGAAGAAGTTACAGGTCTGTGAGAGCCAGAAATATTGCTTGTTTGTAGGTGACCAAATACTTATTTGCAAATAAATTCTTTTTTCTTCTCATTTTGTCTAGTTGAAGTGTACCTATGATGAAAATTACAGGCCTCTCTCATCTTTTTAAGTGGGAGAACTTGCACAATTGCTGGCTGACTAAATACTTTTTTGCCCCACTGTATGATGGGAAATACAGGCAAGCAATATGTTGACAAACAAAAAGGGATGTATGGGAAAAAGCCTACGGATAATGATGAGACGTTACGGGAGAGAGAAGAGAGAAAATAAGGGCAAGAACGACTCCAGAGAAAACTAATTCAGACGAAACCCGGAATAAATCAGAAGGTAGATGAATAGAGGAATACTGCTGTGGTAGGGAGGATATGCAGTGACAGAGGAGGGAGGGTGTGAAAGGAGAGCGAGGAAGCAGGAAGGAGGTAACCCTTCCCTGGGGTCTATTGGAGTGGGATCACAGCTTTGGAAAATACTCCCACCCAACTTTTAGGTGGGTATATATATATATATTTTTTTTTCTCACTATCCCAAATAACAGAGAGAGAATTCTTTGATCCTTGAACATTTCGGAAGGCAAAGTGTTTTATTTAGCAAACTCAGTCGGGGTGCTAAACTAGCTAGCGAGCACCCAGCTGGGATATTTGAGCTTGGGCATATTTGGCAGAGAAGGGTTGAGAAAGTGTGTGTGTGGGGGGGGTGAGCCTACTGCGGCGTCAGTGAATAAATCATGAAGAGTTTGTTTTGGAGAGGAGAGAGTGGCGTTGGGGAATGAGGGAGACACACTCCAAACATTCTTCTAAACTTTCTTCTCTAACAAATCCAAATATAGCCTCCCGTCTGGAAGTAGCAGTACTGTGAAAATAACACTACTGGTAAGCACACTTGGATGAGTTCTGTTAGGAATAATGGCCAATAATTGTCTACGAACACCGTTCATAACAATCGAAGCGTAACCACCGGTTTTGTGTAAGGGTAGTTTGGCATCTCCCTCCCTGTCCTCCCTATCCCTCTCCATGACAGAACTCTTCTCTCATCTCAACCCCTGAGGATTTACTACGATCCATGTCACTGCTTTAAGTGGCCCAGGAACCAACCCCTAACCATAACCAAGTGGGATTATTTGTCTGAATTTAACCAGTCACATGACTTTCCTACTAACCAGTCACATTTGCTTCGGCCCTGGAGACAGAGAGTCCTAGCCTGGTCCCAGATCTGTTTGTGCTCTTGCCAGCTCCATTGCTGTCATTGTCCAACCAAACATGACAATGCGTGACAAGTAGATGACATAATAGAACAAACAGACTGTCACTCAGACTAATAGCTTCCCTCAGAACAAGGCTGAATAACATAAGGAAAACCCCAATGTGCCCCAGCCTACATACCTGAGCCACCCTGATGAAGTGGGAGATGACTGCAGCCCTCTGGGGGGCGGTGGGCTTGCTGAGCACCATCAGCTGGATCCACTGAGACACACTGTTGAAGAGGGTGATGAAGCGCTCCAGGATGGGGTTGTCTACCGTGCAGCCATGCATCACAAAGCTGTGGTAGTCCTGGAACTGGAAGGGGGAAGGGTAATGTATTCAGTGGGCCTACACAGAAGCTGTTAAACTCACATATAAGTCAGCATGTTGAATGACCAATGTAAAAGGCAGTTTGGACAACAAACCAGGGTTCAAAGAGTATGTGTTTTCTTTCAAATACTTTGAGTGTTTCATGGAGCCTGCCTGGAGTGCCAGATAGATGGGATTTTCACTTTTGGAACTTTCACTTTTGGGACTATTCCATTAGTTCCATTCCACTAGGCAAGCTCAGTTAAGTACAGGTTTAAGAATCTGAAAGAAAACAAATATTATTTGAACCCAGATCTGGTGGACAGACACACTGCTCCCCACAGCCCCACATACCAGTATCTTGCAGAAGGACTTGTACTCCAGGTAGGTGAGGTGTGTGGCAAGCTCGCTGGAGTCCAGGTGGTCAAACAGCAGAGACATCTTCCTCTTCTTAGACATGGATGGCTGCCTCTGGGTCACCTGACGCTTCCACTTGTATGATGGCCTGAGAGGGACAAAAAGCACACAATGTTAGGTGTCATAATGTCATAATGTCACAATGTTACTGTCACCTCAGCCACGCTCAAGGTCCTAAACGATATCTTAACCGCCATCGATAAGAAACATTACTGTGCAGCCGTATTCATTGATCTGGCCAAGGCTTTCGACTCTGTCAATCACCACATCCTCATCGGCAGACTCGACAGCCTTGGTTTCTCAAATGATTGCCTCGCCTGGTTCACCAACTAATTCTCTGATAGAGTTCAGTGTGTCAAATCGGAGGGTCTGCTGTCCGGACCTCTGGCAGTCTCTATGGGGGTGCCACAGGGTTCAATTCTTGGATCGACTCTCTTCTCTGTATACATCAATGATGTCGCTCTTGCTGCTGGTGATTCTCTGATCCACCTCTACGCAGACGACACCATTCTGTTTACTTCCGGCCCTTCTTTGGACACTGTGTTAACAACCCTCCAGGCGAGCTTCAATGCCATACAACTCTCCTTCCGTGGCCTCCAATTGCTCTTAAATACAAGTAAAACTAAATGCATGCTCTTCAACCGATCGCTACCTGCAAACTTCTCCAATCCAAAGTTAAATCTAGAATTGGCTTCCTATTTCGCAACAAAGCATCCTTCACTCATGCTGCCAAACATACCCTTGTAAAACTGACCATCCTACCAATCCTAGACTTTGGCGATGTCATTTACAAAATAGCCTCCAATGCCCTACTCAACAAATTGGATGCAGTCTATCACAGTGCAATCCGTTTTGTCACCAAAGCCCCATATACTACCCACCATTGCGACCTGTATGCTCTCGTTGGCTGGCCCTCGCTTCATACTCGTCGCAAAACCCACTGGCTCCATGTCATCTACAAGACCCTGCTAGGTAAAGTCCCCCCTTATCTCAGCTCGCTAGTCACCATAGCATCTCCCACCTGTAGCACACGCTCCAGCAGGTATATCTCTCTAGTCACCCCCAAAACCAATTCTTTCTTTGGCCGCCTCTCCTTCCAGTTCTCTGCTGACAATGACTGGAACAAACTACAAAAATCTCTGAAACTGGAAACACTTATCTCCCTCACTAGCTTTAAGCACCAACTGTCAGAGCAGCTCACTGATTACTGCACCTGTACATAGCCCACCTATAATTTAGCCCAAACAACTACCTCTTTCCCTACTGTATTTTATTTATTTATTTATTTTGCTCCTTTGCACCCCATTATTTTTATTTCTACTTTGCACATTCTTCCATTGCAAATCTACCATTCCAGTGTTTTACTTACTATATTGTATTTTGCTATATTACTATATTGTATTTACTTTGCCACCATGGCCTTTTTTCATTTACCTCCCTTATTCTCACCTCATTTGCTCACATCGTATATAGACTTGTTTATACTGTATTATTGACTGTATGTTTGTTTTACTCCATGTGTAACTCTGTGTCATTGTATGTGTCGAACTGCTTTACTTTATCTTGGCCAGGTCGCAATTGTAAATGAGAACTTGTTCTCAACTTGCCCACCTGGTTAAATAAAGGTGAAATAAATAAATAAATAAGCACACACAAAATGCAAACCTGGAATCCAAACTTAATAATGCATTGTTTCACTATGTTTCTGAAACAGAGCGATATTCAGTTTTGCATCCCAGGCTAACAAAATACAGCATGCTGAATCAAGTCTCCGCAATGAAACTAGGAAGAAAGAAGACACCACAGAAAATGCAAGAGAAGAAATACAACTGTTTATGAAACTCTGCTGTCCCATGAAAGCACACCATAGCAATAGATATACCCTAATGACCAACTAGGGATACCAGGGTCACAGACAGACAGATGACCCGTAAAGAAAATAGGCCTGGGAACATAGGCACTGAACTTCCTGCTGTTTTATAAACCTTCGTCTGTTTTAATGCGGTTTTGTTTTTTAGATCTCCGTTGAGTATTTCTTATACGGCAAAATCACTTTGAAATGTGTGTAACATGGGGACACTTACACACTGGTGGAAGCTGGTGGAGGGAGAAATTACTGTAGAAAGGGGACACACTTCATAGACACAAACACTTTAGTGAAGTGTAACGTGGGGACACGTACACGCTGTCGATGTCGATGAGCTGACTCTGGCGCTCGTTCCCCTCAGTGGTCAAGAGGTCCTTGAGGTCTTTGATCTGCTCTGCCAGCTCTGGGTTTAGATTGAACTCCGCTGGGAACTCACTGATCCAGTACCTAGAGAGAGAGAGGGAGGGGAGGGGAGGGGAGGGAGGGAGAGAGAGAAGGGAGAGAGAGAGAGAGAGTGAGGGAGGGAAGGGAGAGTGAGGGAGGGAGGGAGAGAGGGGGGGAGGGGAGGGAGGGAGGGAAGGAAGGAAGGGAAGGAAGGAAGGGAGGGAGGGAGGGAGGGAGGGAGGGGGGAGGGAGGGAGGGAGGGAGGGAGGGAGGGAGGAGGGGAAGAGAGAGAGGGAGGGAGGGAGAGAGGGAGGGAGGGAAGAGAGAGAGGGAGGGAGGGAAGGAGGGAGGGAGAGAAGGGAGGGAGGGAAGGGAGAGAGAGGGAGGGAGGGAGGGAGAGAGGGAAGGAAGGAAGGGAGGGAGGGAGGGAGGGAGGGAGGGAGGGAGGGAGGGAGGGAGGGAGGGAGGGAGAGGGAAGGAAGGAAGGGAGGGAGGGAGGGAGGGAGGGAGGGAGGGAGGGAGGGAGGGAGGGAGGGAGGGAAGGAGGGAGGGAAGGAGGGAGGGAAGGGAGAGAGAGGGAAGGAAGGGAGAGAAGGGAGGGAGGAGAAGAGAGAGGGAGGGAGGGAGAGAGGGAAGGAAGGGAGAGAAGGGAGGGAGGGAAGAAGAGAGAGGGAGGGAGGGAGGGAGAGAAGGGAGGGAGGGAGGGAGAGAAGGGAGGGAGGGAAGGGAGAGAGGGAAGGAAGGGAGAGAGGGGAGGGAGGGAGGGAAGGGAGGGAGGGAGGGAGGGAGGGAGGGAGGGAGAGAGAGAGAGAGAGAGAGAGAGAGAGAGAGGAGGGAGGGAGGGAGGGAGGGAGGAAGGAGAGAGGGAGGGAGGGAGGGAGGGGGAAGGAAGGGAGAGAGGGAGGGAGGGAGGGGGAGGGAGGGAGGGGAGAGAGGGAGAGAGGGAGGGAGGGAAGGGAGAGAGGGAGGGAAGGGAGGGAAGAGAGAGAGAGAGAGAGAGAGAGAGAGAGAGAGAGAGAGAGAGAGGAGAGGGAGAGAGAGAGGGAGGGAGGGAGAGAAACACCGAGACATAGTGAGGGAGAGGTAAGCCATTAAGAAACTTCCCCAACCTATTAACAAAAGCAATTGTGAACGTGTCTTACTTCACCAAGTGGCAGATTCTTGTCCTGAGCTCAGCAGTGCTGCTGTCCTCCTGTGATCTGATCAACAGTTAAGGTACATAAAACATCTACTCAAACATCCTTTTTACAATCAGCACACAACCTGACCCAACCTGACACAACCTGACCCAACCTGACACAACCTGACACAACCTGACACAACCTGACACAACCTGACCCTGGCCTGACAACAAAAGACGTCAGTTTTGCCCGCTAGGAACATTCCATCCATCTTACCCTTTCCATTCCATTCACTGGCACCTTAAAGAATATCTGTTGATCTTACAGTAGCTGACAAGACGTGATAAGCCGTAAGCAGGTGCCTAATGGTGGGGCGGCAGGGTAGCCTAGTGGTTAGAGCGTTGGACTAGTAACCGGAAGGTTGCAAGTTCAACTCCCCGAGCTGACAAATCTGTCGTTCTGCCCCTGAACAGGCAGTTAACCCACTGTTCCTAGGCCGTCATTGAAAATAAGAATTTGTTCTTAACTGACTTGCCTAGTTAAATAAAGGTCAAATAAAAATGGTGAAGGATACTTGAGCAGTAGTTTCTTTGCCATGTCGGTGGAGGGAAGGTACCAAGGGTGCATCATAAGAAACATACGCACTAGGGAGGGGTCCTTCAAAGTGCCCGTCTCATCTGAAAGAGGACAGACGCAGTGCTCATCACTCAACAGCCCCTGTAAGTCCTTTTAGACAAATTTTACAAGTCTTACTGCAAATAAGACAACCAATTCTTATTGATTTGAGACCGACAACATTAGCTACTTCAGGTGGTGCATGGACATATAGGAAACAATATATTATTTATCTTCTTCTCCTTGCAATCTGTTCCTGGAAATGTTATTCTGATTGCACAAAGAGTATATCTTGTTTATTTAGACATTGAGTAGCATGTATATTTGAGTGCTCATGGACAAATAAAGAGACTGACTGACCAAAGGCTTGGATGCATGCTTCCACCAGCTCATCCACCGTCGCAGACTGATCTAAAGATATGGCCTCCATTTTTCTCCTCCTCCTCTCTTCCTCTGGTTTCCCAGTGTTCTTTGTCCTCTACCCTCTCTTCCCAATTCAGATGCACTCCTGGGCACAAAACAAAGAAGGTGAAGATAGAGAAGATTAAAGGTATTGCACAGCAACACATTTCACCCAAGAAATGCAACTCCTGTACAAAGAAATGAGAGCATAGTAAGGAAGCAAAACAAATTGTTGCAGGGTTTGAATGGTTGCCAGTATGTCACTCTGATCTAGTTATGCAAGATATCCAGGAAGTATACAGGAAATGTTGACTAAAACAAAACAATGGAATTAGAACAATAACATGTCTGGATACTGATGGATTGTGGTTAGGTTACATTTGAAAACAGCATACTCCAGCAAACCAACAGATCAAGTGACATACAGTATAACTACAATGGTTCAGCATCACTATTCTGACATATTCTAATGAGACCTTGTTGACTATAAAGTATAGTCCTCTCTCTGTGGGTCTAACCCCAAGAAGTTTTGGAAAATGGTTAAAGACCTAGAGAATAAACCCTCCTCCTCACAGCTGCCCACGTCCCTTAAAATTGATGATGTGGTTGTTACTGACAACAAAGCACATGGCTGAGCTCTTTAATCACCACTTCATTAAGTCAGGATTCCTATTCGACTCAGACATGCCTCCTTGCCCGTCCAACATTTCCTCATCTCCCACCCCTTCTAATGCGACTATCCCCAATGCTTCTTCTTCTTTCTCCCTGCCCCGCAACAACGTTTCTCCCTGCAGGCAGTCACTGAGTCCAAGGTGCTAACGGAGCTCCTGAAACTTGACCCCCCAAAAAACATCTGGGTCAGATGGTTTAGACCCTTTCTTCTTTAACGTTGCTGCCCCTATCATTGCCAAGCCTATCTCCGACCTGTTTAACCTGTCTCTCCTTTCTGGGGAGGTTCCCATTGCCTGGAAGGCAGACACAGTTCATCCTTTATTTAAAAAGAGGGAGATCAATCTGATCCTAATTGTTATAGGCCTATTTCTATTTTGCCCTGTTTATCAAAAGTGTTGGAAAGATTTGTTAATAATCAACTGACTTTCTTGATGTCTATAGAGTTCTCTCTGGTATGCAATATGGTTTCCGCTCAGGTTATGGATGTGTCACTACAACCTTAAAGGTTCTCAATGATGTCCCCATTGCTCTTGATTCTAATCAATATTGTGTTGCTATTTTTATTGATTTGGCCAAAGCTTTTGATACGGTAGACCATTCCATTCTTGTGGGCCAGCTAAGGAGTATTGTTGTCTCTGCGGGGTCTTTGGCCTGGTTTGCTAACTACCTCTCTCAAAGAGTGCAGTGTATAAAGTCAGAAAATCTGCTGTCTCATCCACTTCGTGTCACCAAGGGAGTACCCCTAGGCTCCATCCTAGGCCCCACGCTCTTCTCAATTTACATCAACAACATAGCTCAGGCAATAGGAAGCTTTCTCAACCATTTATATGCAGATGATACAATCTTATACTCAGCTGGCCCCTCCCTGGATATTGTGTGTTAAATGCTCTACAACAAAGCTTTCTTAGTGTCCAACAAGCCTTCTCTACCCTTAACCTTGTTCTGAACACCTCTAAAACAAAATGTAATGTGGTTTGGTAAGAAGAATACCCCTCTCCTCACAGTCGTGATTACTACCTCTGAGGGTTTAGAGCTTGAGGTAGTCACCTCATACAAGTACTTGGGAGTATTGCTAGACGGTACACTGTCCTTCTCTCAGCACATATCAAATCTGCAGGCTAAAGTTAAATCTAGACTTGGGTTCCTCTATCATAATCGCTCCTGTTTCACCCCAGCTGCCAAACTAACCCTGATTCAGATGACCATTTTTTTCCTCACCATCAGAATTTTAATTATATATCACTGCCAACGTTTTGGCTTGGTGGCTAGAAAAAGTATCTCCATTGATCAATACATAAAGAGTAATTTAAGAAGTCAAATTAGGAAACACTTTGGCCACCCTGTAGACTAGATGTCATAGCCATGCATTTCTGGAAAATTTCCAAGCATTTGAGCAAAGATTCTAAATGTATGTACATGCATATCTGGAATACATTTAAAGGCTTTACATGCAGTTGAGCAAAATGTAACAAATATACATGTATTTGAAATATTTTTTTACCATATGGGATGTGACTGATAAAAACCCACAGACAACAAGCAGCTGATACAACTCTTGCAATAACCCCCTTTCACCCGGAAAACCACATCTTATCACTTGCTGAACTAGCAGTGCAGTCATTAACTTGCACACAGGGGAAAGAATACAAGCCATGTCAATCATCTCACCCTGTGGTTCCACATTCTGTTTTTTTCTTAGTATGCTATTTTAGTTAGGTACTGCTCAGCGGGATGGCAACAAATCCTCATGCCTACCTTCCTCATACACACAGACACACAGACACACACACACACAAGCCAGAGAGAGAGAGTGCATTCCATGAGGTCACACTGTTGCCACATTTATAGGGTAATGAAATACAATTTTGTCACCAGTCAGGAGATAAAATAGGCCCAACTGAACTGTTATTAAGCACAGTGGGGAGATGAGGTTAGAGCATACAGATTTTGGATCTTCATTTAAGACAGTTTGCCTTTTTAAACCACAAATACTACAAGTTTTACTACAAGTTTTACATTTCTTGCATTGCAGGAAAGCTCTCCTGCATCAGGGTGATCAGATTAAGCTCCGGTTCCCAGGAATTCACATTAGCTCTGAGGTTTGATTGCTTTTAGATAGTGTGTATGTATGTGCATTAGGTCTCCACTGCATAGTGGGTAGAGATGGAGGGTTTGTGTGTGTGTGTGTGTGTGTGTGTGTGTGTCATGTTTGTGCGCGTGTGAGGTTTGTGCGCGTGTGAGGTTTGTGCGCGTGTCATGTTTGTGCGTGTGTCATGTTTGTGTGCGTGTCATGTTTGTGCGTGTGTCATGTTTGTGTGCGTGTGCGTGTTTGGACTCTAGCCTGCACCAGCAAAAAGGGTGATCTTTGGTGTATGGTTTGCATAGGAATGGGCGATGGCACTGCAGCCGAAGTGTGTGTCACAAAAGAAAGAAGCCTTCTTCCCTTGACTGATTCTGCTGCAGAGAGGTGGGTGGACACACTCAATTACAGGCTTCACAAGCAGTCTTACACAAATATACACAGGGGCTCAGAGCAGGAGAGAGCGAGAGAGAGTGAGAGAGAGAGAGAGAGCGAGCAAGTGCGAGAGACCTCAAAGCCCTTAACCATCAGTCAGTGAAATCAGGATGACAGAGATACTGCTGCCACACAGTTAGCCCAGTAGTGGGACCCATACCTCTATTAAAAACAAGTGAGAGGTAGGCATTTGTCTGAAGCTGAAAAAGGGTATTCCCATAGCTAGCTAGCTAGCCACAGCAGTCAACTAGCTAGCTAGCCACAGCAGTCAACTAGCTAGCTAGCTAGCCACAGCAGTCAACTAGCTAGCTAGCTAGCCACAGCAGTCAACTAGCTAGCTAGCCACAGCAGTCAACTAGCTAGCTGGGTAGCTTTCTAGCACATTCACCATTTTTTTGTAAACAATTAACAAGCTAGTTAGCTACCACAAGTTCATGTCAAACTGTCAACAGAGTTGCTAGCATACAACAAGATATTCCAAATAACAGTCTAAAAACCACTTGAGGGCAAATAAATCAGATTTGACCGTTCAGACACAAGTCACATGGCCAGGAATCAGATTTGTATCTGACTTCAGACCAAACGTGGCTTAAAAATCCGATTCCATGTGTATTTTTGGTTGGTCAGACTGCAGGAAAAAGAACAGATTCGATTCAGATATGCAAATAAATAGGATTTGAGTCACTTCAAAACTGCCAATGTGAACACGGCTTTAGAGCACATGCTCCAAAAATAACATGATTTGTTCCTCATACATGGTCATGTATTGCATTCTTCCCACCCCACACTAAGACATTATACTACATTATTATATGCAAGCAAGCTTTGCTTTTATACTTACAATACCAGTAGGCTTTAACAGCAGGTATATTTCACTGGTCACCCCCAAAGCCAATTCCTCCTTTGGCCGCCTTTCCTTCCAGTTCTCTGCTGCCAATGACTGGAACGAACTGCAAAAATCACTGAAGCTGAAGACTCATATCTCCCTAACTAGCTTAAACTTCTTATGGCTGGGGGCAGTGTTGAGTAGCTTGGATGAATAAGGTGCCCAGAGTAAACTGCCTGCTACTCGGGCCCAGTTGTTAATATATGCATATTATTAGATTTGGATAGAAAACACTCTGACTATCGAATATACAGTGTCTATGGGGTCAAATTGCACTTCCTAAGGCTTCCACAGTCTTTAGACACTTGTTTGATGCTTCTACTGTGAAGGAGAGGGGAATGGGAGCTGAATGAGTCAGTGGTCTGGCAGAGTGGCATGAGCTGGTCACGCGCGCACACGTGAGAGTTAGCTTGCGTTCCATTGCATTTCTGAAGACAAAGGAATTCTCCGGTTGGAATATTATTGAAGATTTATGTTAAAAACATCCTAAAGATTGATTCTATACTTCGTTTGACATGTTTCTACGGACTGTAACGGAACTTTTTGACTTTGTCTGGTCTGCGCGTCATGAATTTGGATTACTGGGCTAAACGCGCAAACAAAAAGGATGCATTTGGACATAAATGGAATTTATCGAACAAATCAAACATTTATTGTAGAACTGGGATTCCTGGGAGTGCATTCTGATGAAGATCAAAGGTAAGTGAATATTTATAATGTTATTTCTGACTTCTGTTGACTCCATGTAATAGTATAACTTTTGTCTGTCCCTTCGCCCATTCCCGGGCTCGAACCAGGGACCCTCTGCACACATCAACAACTGACACCCACGAAGCATCGTTACCCATCGCTCCACAAAAGCCACGGCCCTTGCAGAGCAAGGGGAACCACTACTTCAAGGTCTCAGAGCAAGCGACATCACCGATTGAAACGCTATTAGCGCGCACCACCGCTAACTAGCTAGCCATTTCACATCCGTTACACTCACCCCCTTTTGACCTCCTCCTTTTCCGCAGCAACCAGTGATCCGGGTCAACAGCATCAATGTAATAGTATAGACTTTACGTCCGTCCCCTCGCCCCGACCTGGGCTCGAACCAGGGACGCTCTGCACACATCAACAGTCACCCTCGAAGCATCGTTACTCATCGCTCCACAAAAGCCGCGGCCCTTGCAGAGCAAGGGGAACAACTACTTCAAGGTCTCAGAACAAGTGACGTCACCGATTGAAACGCTATTAGCGCGCACCACTGCTAACTAGCTAGCCATTTCACATCCTTTACATCCACAACATGGCGGATATCTGTATGGCTTGATTTGTTGTCTGAGCGCTGTACTCAGATTATTGCATGGTGTGCTTTTTCGGTAAAGCTTTTTTTAAATCTGACACAGCAGTTGCATTAAGGAGAAGTGCATCTATAATTCCATGCATAATAGTTGTATCTTTTATCATTGTTTATTGTGAGTATTTCTGTAAATTGATGTGGCTCTCTGCAAAATCACTGGATGTTTTGGAACTACTAAGCATAACGCACCAATGTAAACTAAACTAAAAAAAATTGGGGGAACACTTAAACAACACAATGTAACTCCAAGTCAATCACACTTCTGTGAAATCAAACTGTCCACTTAGGAAGCAACACTGATTGACAATACATTTCACATGCTGTTGTGCAAATGGAATAGACAACAGGTGGAAATTATAGGCAATTAGCAAGACACCCCCAATAAAGGAATGGTTCTGCAGGTGGGGACCACAGACTACTTATCAGTTCCTATGCTTCCTGGCTGATGTTTTCGTCACTTTTGAATGCTGGCGGTGCTTTCACTCTAGTGGTAGCATGAGACGGAGTCTACAACCCACACAAGTGGCTCAGGTAGTGCAGCTCATCCAGGATGGAACATCAATGCGAGCTGTGGCAAGAAGGTTTGCTGTGTCTGTCAGCGTAGTGTCCAGAGCATGTAGTACATTAAGAGATGTGGAGGAGGCCATAGGAGGGTAACAACCCAGCAGCAGGACCGCTACCTCCGCCTTTGTGCAAGGAGGAGCACTGCCAGAGCCCTTTCAAAATGATCTCCAGCAGGCCACAAATGTGCATGTGTCTGCTCAAACAATCAGAATCAGACTCCATGAGGGTGGTATGAGGGCCCGATGTCCACAGGTGAGGGTTGTGCTTACAGCCCAACACCGTGCAGGACGTTTGACATTTGCCAGAGAACACCAAGATTGGCAAATTCGCCACTGGCGCCCTGTGCTCTTCACAGATGAAAGGAGGTTCACACTGAGCACATGTGACAGACGTGACAGAGTCTGGAGACGCCGTGGAGAACGTTCTGCTGCCTGCAACATCCTCCAGCATGACCAGTTTGGCGGTGGGTCAGTCATGGTGTGGGGTGGCATTTCTTTGGGGGGCCGCACAGCCCTCCATGTGCTCGCCAGAGGTAGCCTGACTGCCATTAGGTACCGAGATGAGATCCTCAGACCCCTTGTGAGACCATATTCTGGTGCGGTTGTCCCTGGGTTCCTCCTAATGCAAGACAATGCTAGACCTCATGTGGCTGGAGTGTGTCAGCAGTTCCTGCAAGAGGAAGGCATTGATGCTATGGACTGGCCCGCCCGTTCCCCAGACCTGAATCCAATTGAGCACATCTGGGACATCACGTCTCGCTCTAGTCCAGGTCTGGGAGGAGATCCCTCAGGAGACCATCCACCACCTCATCAGGAGCATGCCCAGGCATTGTAGGGAGGTCATACAGGCACGTGGAGGCCACGCACACTACTGAGCCTCATTTTGACTTGTTTTAAGGACATTACATCAAAGTTAGATCAGCCTGTAGTGTGGTTTTCCGCCTGTAGTGACTCCAAATCCAGACCTCCATGGGTTGATACATTTGATTTCCATTGATAATTTGTGTGATTTTGTTGTAAGCACATTCAACTATGTAAAGAAAAAAGTATTTAATAAGAATATTTCATTCATTCAGATCTAGGATGTGTTATTTTAGTGTTCCCTTTATTTTTTTGAGCAGTGTATGAACTTTATCGAACAAAACATACATGTATTGTATAACATGAAGTCCTATGAGTGTCATCTGATGAAGATCATCAAAGTTTAGTGATGCACAGCAGACATTTTGTTCCAGAACTCTCGCCACACATCAGCTGGAGAGGTGAGGAGTAATATATAAAATTAGGGGGATGATTAGGGGGCCAGGTTGAGAATTTTGCCATGACACCAGGGTTACCACACCTACTCTTACAATAAATGCCATGAGACTTTTTAATGATCACAGAGAGTCAGGACACCGGTTTAACGTCCCAAAATGTCCCCTTCACTGCCTTGAGAGCTACACTGAACAAAAATATAAATGCAACATGTAAAGAGTTGGTCCCATGTTTCATGAGCTGACATAAAAGATCTCAGATTTTCTATAGACACAAAAATATTTTTTCTCTCAAATTTTTTAAACAAATGTGTTTACATCCCTGTTAGTGAGCATTTCTCATTTGCCAAGATAATCCATCCACCTGACAGTTGTGGCATATCAAGAAGATGATTAAACGGCAAGATCATTACACAGGTGCACCTTGTGCTGGGGGACAATAAAAGGCCCCTCTAAAATGTGCAGTTTTGTCTCAAGTTGAGGGAGCGTGAATTGGCATGCTGACTGCAGGAATGTCCGCTAGAGCTGTTGCCAGAGAATTTCATGTTAATTTCTCTACCATAAGCCACCTCCAACGTTGTTTTAAAGTATTTGGCAGTACGACCAACCGGCCTCACAACCGCAGACCACATGTATGGAGTTGTGTGGGCGAGCAATTTGCTGATGTCAATGTTGTGAAGAGAGTTATGGTATGGGCAGGCATAAGCTACAGACAACGAACACAATTGCATTTTATCGATGCCAATTTGAATGCACAGCGATACTGTGACGAGATCTTGAGTCCCATTGATGTGCCATTGTCCTGCCTTTTTTTAAGGTAGGAAATATAAGATCCATAGATTAGGGCCTAATTGATTCATTTCAATTGACTGATTTCCTTATATGAACTGTAACTCAGTAAAATCTTTGAAATTGTTGCATGTTGCGGTTTATATTTTTGTTCAGAAAAGTGACCCCTACTGGTCCTCCAACATCCCTTCCAGCAGCATCTGGGCTCCCATCCAGGGACCGGCAAGGACCAACCCTGGTTAGCTTCAGAGGCAAGCCTGCAGTGGGATGCAGCGCGGTATGCTGCTGGTTATTAGATATTAATTTAACATTGTGCTTCAACCAATACATACTATAGTCGCGCCAATAAAACCAACACTTCTGGTCTATCACGGTTATATAAATACATGAATTTGTAACCTGAGAACATCAACAAGGATTCAACCCTGTCAGTAAATATGGTAATGTGTTGTTGGCTCAAATCTGTTTTACAGCCAACACTGCATCCTGCCACAAACTTTCTCTAGTCTGACTTTTCACGTTTCAGTTGCAGCTAAGTAGTTGAAAGTGACACTTCAACTAGTGTGCTGAATTGAGGAAGCTAGAGAAAACCCCAGAAGTGTACCAGTGTGGACTATATTTATGAAAAATGGAAAGAGAGCAGAAATTGTGGCCTCCAAATGTGTGGTACCACAAGTCACTTCTCTGTTCTTCCCTGTTGGCACCTTGTTCTTTCAAGCGCAAGCTGATCCTGTGAGGAGGGTGACGTTGCCAGTTGTCTTTTTTACAGTCACTCTGCACCTGTTGGATTGGTATCATCTTCACAAATATCATATTCACGTACAAGTATTGGTTCCTCTGATTTCTCCTTGCATTGTGGGATCTGATAACCTACGTGACTGCAACGACGCCACATATTTATCCACCAACCAGCCTCTCTCCATAGACACAAGGACCTGCCCTCCTCTGAATTGCCCTCGACATTCTGACCTCACCGTTTCAACGGTCCTTCAACCACACAATAGATATGATGGGTCCATTCTCCCTTATCACCAAAGGCTGAAATGACCCGTCCTAAATTACGATAAATGATGATAGCTGCAGGCCTGACTGACCTCATCAACGCTTTTCATCAAGGCTCTCATAGACAGACCTACTAGGCTGGCTTTACCTCAGGATACGCAGTATAGGGTGGGATACACCACCGCATAAAGGGGACACACACAGTGACTCACACGTAGAGACACATACCAGCACGCATACACACACGGATGTGGACACACTGATTTATGCGTACACACACACACACACACTCAGAGACACCTGCCCTACCACAACACACACACACACACATATGCGCACACACACCCTCCTTGCACCATAAATGACATCCATCATGGTATTGAAAATCCCATGATGAGCCAATGCAAATGTCAGCAGTAAATCCCCAGGGCTTATGTGATATGCCCATGCCTCCCACACATACTGCCATTGATTGGTCTAGAATAGATTCTCCCCAGCATTCCGGGAAAAGGCTCATGATTAATGTCATCAGTGGTAATAGCCATGGGCCTCCACTGTAAAGGAACCAGAGGAAGGATGCATTCCTTAATTCAGACTAATGAGTATTCTATATGTACCAGACCCCGCTCACCCCACTCCAGACCCTGCCAAGTGACCCTTTCCCCAATCTGAATAGGTATTTTAAGAAATGCACACATTACCTTGAATTGCAACAGGCTGCCTCAACCCTAATCCATTTCGGAAGATGTAAAGTTATCTGACCCTGTATCAGTGGTTGGCGTTGGGAGAAATATATCACCGCCTTCTACCCAGCACCCACTGGGGTTCAAGTCCAGGAAGTGGTGCAGAGGAGGGGCGGTTGTTGTTGCATGACAGATATAGACCTCTATATAGGCACCTTCTGAAAGCTAGTTTCTATTTTGAGTGTCGAGTACGAGGATCAGGAAGGGCCACACATCCTGCCCGGGGCTGCGGTATCTCTGGGACAGGCATGGTAGAGAGGGAGGTTAGGTTACTGCTGCTAACAGAGATTAGTGATGAGAATCGCCAGAGGGAGGGAGAGAGTGAGTGAGAGACAGGGAGCAAAGGGATGGAAAGAGAAATGGAGGGAAAACAGGAGGGAAAGTGTGTAGGAAAGAAAGATATGGAAAATAGAGTGGGAGATGGAGAGATGATGTGAAAGGGGAGTAGAAGACAACAGAGATCGATTCCAAAAAGTAGTGACAACAATCCCTAAAGTTTGTGTGGGGGAAAGCAACACACTCCCTGTCATACTTAGGAATACATAAATAAAAGAGGGAAGTTTCTTCAGAGCAACTATGTTTCTTGATTGTGAAATGCACTGTAGACAGAACACAGCTGCAGAAAACGGACCTGGAATCAAATACTATTTGAAATCTTTCAAATACATAAGAACATTTTGCCAGGCAAGCTCAATCATGCACAGACAACGTATTTAAAATAGTATTTGAACACAGGTCTTCTATATAATCATGTATATTATTGCAGGCTTTGTGGTATGAAACCCTGTATGTTTTCATTTCTTCATACAGATCCTTCCTGTTCAACTTCTGTCCTCAACCAGATGTGACAACTACATAAGTAACATAACAAATGCCGGAAGTCTGTGGGTGTGTGTTTTTACTATCCATGTGGAGACCAGAAGTCCTCACAAAGGATAGTAAAACAACATGTGGGTGTGTGTTTTTACTATCCATGTGGAGACCAGAAGTCCTCACAAAGGATAGTAAAACAACATGTGGGTGTGTGTTTTTACTATCCATGTGGAGACCAGAAGTCCTCACAAAGGATAGTAAAACAACATGTGGGTGTGTGTTTTTACTATCCATGTGGAGACCAGAAGTCCTCACAAAGGATAGTAAAACAACATGTGGGTGTGTGTTTTTACTATCCATGTGGAGACCAGAAGTCCTCACAAAGGATAGTAAAACAACATGTGGGTGTGTGTTTTTACTATCCATGTGGAGACCAGAAGTCCTCACAAAGGATAGTAAAACAACATGTGGGTGTGTGTTTTTACTAACCATGTGGAGACCAGAAGTCCTCACAAAGGATAGTAAAACAAGGAACATTTTCGCTGGTCCCCACAAGGAAAAAGGCTGTTTTAGGTCACATTTAGGGGTTCAATTTGGGTTTAAGGTTAGAGGTTAGGGAAAGAATGATTTTGAATGGGAATCAATTGTTTCGTCCCCACAAGGATAGTAAAACAAACATGTGTGTGTGTGTGTGTGTTTGTGCTTTGAATAAGTTGTTACACGAATAAGGATCACATGAACAATGAGTTTAGCTCATATTGATATCTCCTCTTCATACTCCTCATTGAAATCACCAAGACACAGTATGTTTAACACATTCTCTCACTTAGCGTGATCTCCTCACACACACACTATAATGTTTACATATTTTGCATTACTCATCTCATATGTATATAATGTATTCTATTCCATTGTACCCTATTTTAGTCTGTACCGCTCTGACATTGCTTGTCCAAATATTTATATATTCTTAATTCCATTCTTTTAGATGTGTGTGTATTGTGTGTATTGTTGTGAAATTGTTAGATATTACTGCACTGTCGGAGCTAGAAACACAAGCATTTCGCTTCACCTGCAATAACGTGTATGTGACCAATAAAATTTGATTCGATATTCCTATTTCTATGCTGAAAGATGTGTGAGATGAGAACACACGCACCCAGAGCAAGACGAGAGTGACAGATCAACTGAGAAATGACTCGCCGTGGCCTGGATACGGTAACTACCCACAAGGCACTATGCCAAGACACTTTTGTTTCTCTCTAATTTCTCTCTCTCCCTCTTCCTCGTTCCTCTCTTCCGTTTCTCTAACTCCCCGCAGTGCTGAATTGAGAGTTTCAAAATTTGCTTCCTGTTGTTGATGGGTTGTCGTGGTCCCTGAGGCAAGCTAACCGTCTCTCAGCCAGCTATCATTAAACTCCCCACAATGCAAATATGGGCCTCTTTCTTACCCCGCGGGCAGAGGATGAACACCGCCAGGTTCACTATAGCCAATATGATACATGCATTATAGACCGAGATATGCTTTGACTATCCCAGGAGGACATCCTCAAAATATCCTCACTCAAAACAGCAGTACTTTTGGGACTACTCAGTTGGTTACATTTTCTCCCCCAGGCAAGCTCACTCAAGCACAGGTTAAGTTATTTGTAAGAAGACAATTACTATTTGAGCGCAGGTCTTCTATGAATGAGTTCCATTGACATTCTCAAGTAACAACGAGTAATGTCTAGTATTAAAGTCACAGATACCTCCCTTTTCTTTATTCTTGTTTAAAAGCCAACCCCACATACTGCATTTTCTCTAGATGGCGCCGGAGAAGAAGGCAGACGTTTTACGTGCACCCAGCCGATTGTGTTTTGTTTGTTTATTTGCGTTGTTTGGAACTTATTATTAACTTATTTTGTATATAATGTTGCCGCTATCATCTCTCAGGACTGCGATTACTCACCACGAACTAGCAGAATCCTGGCGGGCTGTATCACCGCCTGGTACGGCAACTGCTCCGCCCTCAACCGTAAGGCTCTCCAGAGGGTAGTGAGGTCTGCACAACGCATCACCGGGGGCAAACTACCTGCCCTCCAGGACACCTACACCACCCGATGTTACAGGAAGGCCATAAAGATCATCAAGGACAACAACCACCCGAACCACTGCCTGTTCACCCCGCTATCATCCAGAAGGCGAGGTCAGTAGAGGTGCATCAAAGCTGGGACTGAGAGACTGAAAAACAGCTTCTATCTCAAGGCTATCAGACTGTTAAACAGCCACCATTGAGTGGCTGCTGCCAACACACTGTCATTGACACTGACCCAACTCCAGCCACTTTAATAATGGGAATTGATGGGAAATGATGTAAATATATCACTAGCCACTTTAAACAATGCTACCTTATATAATGTTACTTACCACATTATTCATCTCATATGCATACGTATATACTGTACTCTACATCATCGACTGCATCCTTATGTAATACATGTATCACTAGCCACTTTAACTATGCCACTTTGTTTACTTTGTCTACATACTCATCTCATATGTATATACTGTACTCGATACCATCTACTGTATGCTGCTCTGTACCATCACTCACTCATATATCCTTATGTACATATTCTTTATCCCCTTACACTGTGTATAAGACAGTAGTTTTAGAATTGTTAGTTAGATTACTTGTTGGTTATCACTGCATTGTCGGAACTAGAAGCACAAGCATTTCGCTACACTCGCATTAACATCTGCTAACCATGTGTATGTGACAAATAAAATTTGATTTGATTTGATTTGATTTGAATCCATGAATCTGATGAGCCCGACGCAAAAGATATACTGCTTCCTCAGGAATAGGTCCCGATCCCCGTGATCTGTGTGAAGAGGTCGGAGAAAGAAGGGCCGAAGGTCAGGATGCCTTCTGAGAATTTGTAGGCGATCGAATAAACCCCCACTTCCCTCCATTGTGCTAGAAAATGTGCAATCTTTGGAGAATATAATCGATGAGTTACGCAGAAAATTAAACTACCAACGGGACATTAAAAACTGTAGCATCTTATGCTTCACGGAGTCGTGGCTGAACAACGACAATATCAACATACAGCTGGTTATATGATGTACCGGCAGGATAGAACAGCGGCGTCTGGTAAGACAAGGGGTGGCGGTCTATGTGTTTTGTAAACAACAACTGGTGCACGATATCTAAGGAAGTCACGAGCTATTGCTCGCCTGAGGTAGAGATTCTCATGATAAGTTGTAGACCACACTACCTACTGAGAGAGTTCTCATCTGTATTCTTTGTAGCTGTTTACATACCACCACAGTCAGAGGCTGGCACTAAGCCAGCATTGAATGAGCTGTATTCCGCCATAAGCAAACAAGAAAACCCTCACCGAGAGACGGCGCTCCTAGTAGCCGGGGACTTTAATGCTGGGAAACTTAAATCCGTTTTACCAAATTTCTATCAGCATGTTAAAAATGTGCAACCAGAGGGGAAAAGGATCTCTGGACCACCAATACTCCACATACAGAGACGCATGCAAAGCTCTCCCTTGCCCTTAATTTGGAAAATCTGATCATAATTCTATCCTCCTGATTCCTGCTTACAAGCACAAATTAAAGCAGGCAGCATCAGTGACTAGATCAACAAAAAAGTGGTCAGAAGAAGCAGATGCTAAGCTACAGGACTGTTTTGCTATCACAGACTGGAATATGTTCCAGGATTCATCCAATGACATTGAAGAGTACACCACATCAGTCATTGGCTTTATCAATAAGTGCAACGATGACGTCGTCCCCACAGTGACCATACGTACATACTAGAGGTCGACAGATTAATCATAACAATCGGTAATCTGCCTTTTTGGACGCCGATTACACTGCAATCCATGAGGAGACTGGCTGGCCAACTACAACAACAAAAGGACCTTGTGGCTGCAGAGCCACGGTAAGTTGCTAGCTAGCATTAAACTTATCTTATAAAAAAAACTCAATCTTCACATAATCACTAGTTAAGTACACATGGTACACACATGATATTATTAGGTTAACTAGCTTGTCCTGCGTTGCATATAATCAATGCGGTGCCTGTTCATTTACCAGCGAATCACAGCCTACTTCACCTTCGCCAAACGGGTGATGGTTTAACAAATTATTGCGAAAAAAAGCAATCATTGCACAAATGTACCTAACCATAAACATCAATGCCTTTCTTAAAATCAATACACAGAGTGTATGTTTTTAAACCTGCATATTCAGTTAAAATAAATGCATGTTCGCAGGTAATATTAACTAGAGAAATTATGTCACTTCTTTTGCGTTCCGTGCAAGCAGAGTCAGGGTAATATGCAGCAGTTTGGGCCACCTGGCTCGTTGCGAACTGTGTAAAGACCATTTCTTCCTAACAAAGACCGTAATTAATTTTCCAGAATTTTACATAATTATGACATAACATTGAAGGTTGTGCAATGGAACAGCAATATAACAGAATATATAGAACGATTCTGTATTTCACTGAAAGAATAAACATTTTGTTATCGAAATGATAGTTTCCGAATTTGACCATATTAATGACCAAAAGGCTTGTGTTTCTGTGTGTTCATTATAATTAAGTCTTTGATTTGATAGAGCAGTCTGACTGAGCGGTGGTAGGCATCATTAGAATTGTAAGCATTAATTCAAACAGCACTTTACTGCGTTTGCCTGCAGCTATTAGCAAATGCTTGACACACAGCTCTGTTTATGAATTCAAGCCTATCAACTCCCAAGATTAAGCTCGCAATACTAAAGTGCCTATAGGAACATCCAATAGTCAAAGGTATATGAAATACAAATGGTACAGAGAGAAATAGTCAACACGTCATAATTCCTATAATAACTACAACCTAAAACTTCTTAACTGGGAATATTGAAGACTCATGTTAAAAGGAACCACCAGCTTTCATATGTTCTCATGTTGAGAACATCGGTCGACCTCTAGTACATACCCAAACCAGAAGCCATGGATTGCAGGAAGCATCCTCACTGAGCTAAAGGCTAGAGCTGCCGCTTTCAAGGAGCGGGACTCTAACCCGGAAGCTTATAAGAAATCACGCTATGCCCTCCGACGAACCATGAAACAGGCAAAGCGTTAATACAGGACTAAGATCAAGTCATACAACACCGGCTCTGATGCAAGCCCTGCCACATCCGACAAGCAAACCATTACAGACTACAAAGGGAAGCACAGCTGAGAGCTGCCTAGTGACACGAGCCTACCAGACGAGCTAAACTAATAACACTGAAACATGCATGATAGCACCAGCTGTTCCGGAAGACTGTGTGATCACGCTCTCCGCAGCCGATGTGAAGGCTGCAGGGCCAGATGGATTACCAGGACGTGTACTGCGAGCATGCGCTGACCAACTGGAAAGTGTCTTCACTGACATTTTCAACCTCTCCCTGTCCGAGTCTGTAATACCAACATGTTTTAAGCAGACCACCATAGTCCCTGTGCCCAAGAACACTAAGGTAAACTGTAGAGGTCGACCGATTAATCGGAATGGCCGATAAATTAGGGCCGATTTCAAGTTTTCATAACAATCGGAAATCTGTATTTTTGAGCGCCAATTTCAGATGTATTTTTTTTTTCAATACCTTTATTTAACTAGGCAAGTCAGTTAAGAACACATTCTTATTTTCAATGACAGCCGAGGAACAGATTTTCACCTTGTCGGCTCAGGGGATCCAATCTTGCAACCGTACAGTTAACTAGTCCAACGCTCTAACCATTGCACTCCACGAGGAGCCTGCCTGTTTCGCGAATGCAGTAGAAGCCAAGGTAAATTGCTAGCTAGCATTAAACTTGTCTTATAAAAAACAACCAATCATAAGCACTAATCCAGTTTAGCAGGCAATATTAACCAGGTGAAATTGTGTAATTTCTCTTGCGTTCATTGCACGCAGAGTCAGGGTATATGTAACAGTTTGGGCCGCCTGGCTCATTGCGAACTAATTTGCCAGAATTTTACGTAATTATGACATAACATTGAAGGTTGTGCAATGTAACAAGAATATTTAGACTTAGGGATGCCACCCGTTAGATAATATACCAAACAGTTCCGTATTTCACTGAAATAATTAACTTTTTGTTTTCGAAATAATCGTTTCCGGATTCGACCATATTAATGACCAAAGGCTTGTATTTCTGTGTGTTATTAGGTTATAATTAGGTCTGATTTGATAGAGCAGTCTGACTGAGCAGCATCTAATACCATTTCAAACGTCGCTCACTTTTAGATTTGGAGTAGTTATTCCCCTTGCGCTGCAAGGGCTGCGGCTTTTGTGGATCGATGGGTAACGCTGCTTCGAGTGTGGCTGTTGTCGATGTGTTCCTGGTTCGAGGCCAGGTAGTGGCGAGGACAGGGACGGAAGCTATACTGTTACACTGGCAATACTATAGTGCCTATAAGAACATCCAATAGTCAAAGGTATATGAAATACAAATGGTATTGAAAGAAATAGTCCTATAAATACTATATTAACTATAACCTAAAACCTCTTACCTTGGAATATTGAAGTCTCATGTTAAAAGGAACCACCAACTTTCATTTGTTCTCATGTTCTGAGCAAGGAACTTAAACGTTCGCTTTTTTACATGGCACATATTTTACATGGCACATATTTTACAAGGCACATATTTTACATGGCACATACATGGCACATATTGCACATTGGCACATATTACTTTCTTCTCCAACACTTTGTTTTTGCATTATTTAAACCAAATTGAACATGTTTCATTATTTATTTGAGGCTAAATTGAATTTATTGATGTATTATATTAAGTTAAAATAAGTGTTAATTCAGTATTGTTGTAATTGTCATTATTACAAATAAATAAATAAAAACATTTTTTTTTTTTTTTTTTTTTTTTAAATCGGCCGATTAATCGGTATCGGCTTTTTTGGTCCTCCAATAATTGGTATCGGCATTGACAAATCAGAATCGGTCGACCTCTAGTAAACTGCCTAAATGACTACCAACCCGTAGCACTCACGTCAGTAGCCATGAAGTGCTTTGAAAGGCTGGTCATGGCTCACATCAACACCATTATCCCAGAAACCCTAGACCCACCCTAATTTGCATACCGCCCCAACAGATCCACAGATGATGCAATCTCTATTGCACTCCACACTGCCCATACCCACCTGGACAAAAGGAACACCTATGTGAGAATGCTATTCATTGACTACAGCTCAGCGTTCAACAGAATAGTGCCCTCAAAGCTCATCACTAAGCTAAGGATCCTGGGACTAAACACCTCCCTCTGCAACTGCATCCTGGACTTCCTGACAGGCCGCCCCCAGGTGGTAAGGGTAGGTGGTAACAACACATCCAACATGCTGATCCTCAACACAGGGGCACTTTAGGGGTGCTGCTCAGTCCCCTCCTGTACTCACTGTTCACTCATGACTGACAGGCCAGGCACGACTCCAACACCATCATTACATTTGCTGATGACACAACAGTGGTAGGCCTGATCAACTACGGTCTTGAGGGAGGAGGTCAGAGACCTGGCCGTGTGGTGCCAGGACAACAACCTCTCTCTCAACGTAATCAAGATAAAGGAGATGATTGTGAACTACAGGAAAAAGAAGACTGAGCACGTCCCCGTTCTCATCGACGGGGCTGTAGTGGAGCAGGTTGAGAGTTTCTTGGTGTCCACATCACCAACAAACTATCATGGTCCAAGCACACCAAGACAGTAATGAAGAGGGCACAACAAAACCTATTCCCTCTCAGAAGACTGAAAAGATTTGGCATGGGTCCTGAGATCCTCAAAAGGTTCTACAGCTGCACCATCGAGAGCATCCTGACTGGTTGTATCACTGCCTGGTATGGCAACTGCTCAGGCTCCGACCGCAAGGCACTACAGAGGGTAGTGCGTACGGCCCAGTACATCACTGGGGCCAAGATTCCTACCATCCAGGACCTCTATACAAGGCAGTGTCAGAAGAAGGCCTAAAAATTGTAAAAGACTCCAGCCATCCTAGTCATAGACTGTTCTCTCTGCTACCACACGGCAAGTGGTCCCGGACCGCCAAGTCTAGGTCCAAGAGGCATCTAAACAGAGTCTACCCGCAAGCCATAAGACTCCTGAACATCTTGTCAAAGGCTACCCAGACTATTTGCAGTGCCCCCCATCGCCCCCACTTTAAACCACTGCTACTCTCTGTTGTTATCTATGCATAGTCACTTTAATAACTCTACCTACATGCACATATTACCTCAACTAACTGGTTCCCCCGCACATTGACTGTATCAGTACCCTCCTGTATATAGTCTCGCTATTGTTATTTTACTGCTGCTCTATAATTACTTGTTACTTTTAGCTCTTATTCTTATCCGTATTTTTTAACTGCATTGTTGGTTAGGGGCTTGTAAGTAAGTATTTCACTGTAAGGTCTCCACCTGTTGTATTCAGCATTTCACTGTAAGGTCTACACCTGTTGTATTCGGCGCATGTGACAAATAACATTTTATTTGATTCACAGTAAGTAATAACGGTTTCATATCAACCAAGCAGCCAATGAATTATGTAAAGAGTGAATGAATTACCCATAGAGATAGATAGAGGACTCAATAATGTCCATGCTCATCAATCTCCATGTTATATCCATCTAGAGTCCTCAATCTCTCTCTATGACACATCCCCCAAAACCGAGAGGAAAACCACCACTTACCGTGTTAGTACTAGGACCAAAGATGGTGGATAAATGAAGATAGTTCACTCCGGCTGTTTACCATTGAATATAATTGTCAGTTCCGGTCTACTTAATGGGGTGGGTCTCCCATAGACACCAATGCAATAGCAGCTGGGTCTGGTCTACTTAGTTCATTGACTTTCATTGAACCAAAAAAAAACTCAGACTAGGGTGTCTTGCTTGCTCTTCCATCTCTGCTATGGCTGTGTGTAAGATGGGGACTTGGGGCATGATAGGAATGAAGATAACTCTGAAAAGTCTACATTTGTATCTAGCTATTAGATAAACTCTGAGCAATAGAAGGGTCTCTGTGTGTATTTTTGTGGACACAGACATAAACAGAGGTCACAACAGGAATAATGAAATGTACGAACACGCGCTCTATTGCAGGGGTATGGTAAATTCATTTAAACAAGTGAAATGTATACTCTCACACCTGTTACAGATACTGGATGTAGACAGTGCACTCTAGTCAGAATAAGCATAAATACTCTGCTTTTACTACTCAACGGGGCAGATACTCCTGTGTGGTCACCCATTGTCGTTCCATTTGTTCTCCCAGCCACCTCATTGACTATGTATCACCTGGCTGCTTTAATTATGGACAGCCTGACCTTTAGCTGTTACGAGTGTCTCTCTCTCCCAGGCGTTCCATCTTTGCCCTTTAAGGTGAAAGGAGCACTGACAGGATGAAATTTCCCAGGTCCTCTCAGGAATGTGTGTGTGTGGGGGGGGGGGGGGGGAGACAGAAACAGGAAGGGAAAGAAAGAAAGAAAAAGCGAAAGAGTGTGGAAGAGAGAGAGGGAGAGGAGGGAGAGAGTAGGAGAGGAGGCAGTGAAGCGTACCCCAGTGATGCGACTGCATGCCTCTGGTTAGCTGCTTCCCCGTAATTACTTTCTTTGTTGGTTTATTTTGCTCTCCTGAGATTGATTTTGCTTCCTCTGTCTTTCTACTGATCAGCTTCTGTACTTCCTTCCTCCATCCTTCTCTTTCTCACTCTCCCCCAGTCCTAAAATCCCTCTCTTTCCTTCTCTACCCCCCCTCCCCCCCACCACCACCACCACCATCACTTTCCTTCTCCCTCACCCCTCTCTATCCCTCCTCTAACCAGATCTCAGTCCTTTGGCATAAATTAGCCCTTTACAAAGAATCCAATTAAGGCCAGTTTGCCTAACAAGGCACTGGGGCATGGCGGCTTGACGCAAGTCAGAGGTCGCTGGCTGCTCTAGGAGCCTCTGGAGACAAGCAAAATGTTAAGCGTGTATACAGAAGGCTTTGGGAGAGGCATTGTGCCTGCAGAAACGGGAGAGAGGAGGTGAGTTACTGTGTATACGGGGAGAGATCTATTTTCTAACTGCACATCACACCCACCCTTGCTGAATTCCTTTTGTTCCTGCTGCTGAGGTGTGGATCACCAATCAAATGACTTGTTGTAGGTTCTATCACGCCACATGTAATGGAGGTGCTTTTATGGATTTATTTAACCCTTATTTTATTTGTTCAGGTAAATTGACTGAGAAGACATTCTCATTTACAGCAACGACCTGGGGAATAGTTACAGGGGAGCCAATTAGTGAATGAGCCAATGAGTTACCTTGCCTGAGATCTGAAGACTTGCGTTAACTCCTGAGCTAATGCTCTTTCACCAATTGTCTGATTTGATTTTGCAAAGGGATTTTGTATTGAAAGTGCGGCATTCTATGTGTGGTTGCTAAAGGGAGCAAGGACAGTGGATGGATAAAAACATATTTTACATGGCGCAATTCTCTCAATCAGAAACCGATTCGCAAAAAGAGCAGAGAAAGCATGTTACCCAATATTAAAATAATTGCAGCAGCTAATCAACAACATACACACTCAGCTCGTCATGCAACTTGAACAGAATCTCACCAGAACAAGCTGATGAGGTTTGACTTTAGAAGACCTGTACATATACACTACATGGTATGTGGACACCCCTTCAAATTAGTGGATCCGGCTATTTCAGCCACACCCGTTGCTGACAGGTGAATAAAGATCGAGCACACAGCCATGCAATCTCCATTGACAAACATTGGCAGTAGAATGGCCCGTACTGAAGAGCTCAGTGACTTTCAACATGGCACCGTCAGAGGATGCCACCTTTCCAACAAGTCAGTTCGTCAAATTTCTGCCCTGCTAGAGTTGCCCCACAAGCTCACAGAACGGGACCGCCGAGTACAGAAGCGTGTAGCGCGTAAAAATCGTCTGTCCTCGGTAGCAACACTCAATACCGAGTTCCAAACTGCCTCTGGAAGCAACGTCAGTACAAGAACTGTTTGTCGGAAGCTTCATGAAATGGGTTTCCATGGCCCAGCAGCCGCACATAAGCCTAAGATCACCATGCGCAATGCCAAGCGTCGGTTGGAGTGGTGTAAAGCTCGCCGCCATTGGACTCTGGAGCAATGTAAATGTGTTCTCTGGAGTGATAAATCACGCTTCACCATCTGGCAGTCCGAGGGACTAATCTTGGTTTGACGGATGCCAGGAGAATGCTAACTGCCCGATTGCATAGTGCCAAATGTAAAGTTTGGTCTATACATAAATGGTTTGTTGAGATCAGTGGTGTAAAGTACTGAAGTAAAAATACTTTAAAGTACTACTTAAGTAGTTGTTTGGTGTATCTGTACTTTACTATTTATATTTTGGACAACTTTTACTTCACTACATTCCTAAAGAAAATATTGTACTTTTTACTCCATACATTTTCCCTGACAACCAAAAGTACCCATACATTTTGAATGCTTAGCAGGACAGGAAAATTGTCAAATTCGTGCACTTTTCAAGAGAACACGTGGTCATCCCTACTGCCTCTGGTGAACTCATTAAACACAAATGCATCTTTTGTAAATAATGTCTGAGTGTTGGAGTGTGCCCCTGGCTATCTATACATTTTAAAAACAGTGTGCCCCTTTACCCCTAACAACATGTACATATTACCTCGACTAACCTAAGACATTGACTCTGTACCTGTATCCCCTGTATATACTGTTGCCTCATTATTGTATTGTGTTACTTTAGTTTATTTAGTCAATATTTTCTTAACTTTACTTTTCTTAAAACTGCATTGTTGGTTAAGGGTTTGTAAGTAAACATTACACAGTAAGGTCTGCACCTGTTTTAGTCAGTGCATGTGACAAATACATTTTGATTTGATTAATATAAATGTATACTTTTACTTTTGATACTTAAGTATATTTGAGCAATTACATTTACTTTTGATACTTAAGTATATTTAAAACCAAATACTTTGACTTACTCAAGTAGTATTTTAATAACTTTCACTTTTACTAGAGTAACTTTCTATTCAGGTATCTATACATTTACTCAAGTATGACAATTGGTTACTTTTTCCATCACTCGTCGAGATCATTGTGGAAGAACTTGACTGGCCTGCAGAGCCCTGACCTCAACCCCATCGAACACCTTTGAGATGAATTGGAACACCGACAGCAAGCCAAGCCTATTCACCCAACATCAGTGGCCAACCTCAATAATGCTCTTTTGGCTAAATGGAAGCAAGTCACTGCAGCAATTTTCCAACATCTAGTAGATAGCATTCCCAGAAGAGTGGATGCTGTTATAGCAGCAATGGGGGAATGAACTCCATATTAATGCCCATGATTTTGGAATGAGATGTATGTGGACACCTGCTTGTCGAACGTTTGGCCATATAGTGTATATCTCTCATCATCACACTGTATTGCTGTAATGTTCTTTGTCAGAAGCTTTATTGAAAACCCCCAGACAGACAGACTTACAAGTCAAAGCTTTGGTTGTTACAACTCTAATAGTTCGCCGAATTTCAGTTCATGTGACAAAACAAGCAAGTGTAGTGTAGAGAATCATTGTACCATCTAACCGCTGTGAAATATCTTTTCCAGAACCAAAAGTATTGTATTTTCAGCATTTTGAAGCTGGTGTACAAAACCGAAAGTAAAAGGAGCCAACATGAAACTTAAGCATAGAAAACGGGAAGCATAGAAATTGTGCACATAGAACAGATCTACCGCTTCTTAGACTTGCTTTCAATGAGAATGACAGATCTATAACTCACATTTTTATGTGGATTTGGACTTTTTGCCCAAAAAAGTTACATATTGCAGCTTTAAGTCTGACAGAAAACATCCTAGCGGGTCAAATCAGTGAGGCTGCAGAACAAAAAAACATCCAGAACACCAGGCCCTGTCCTAATCCTCGCTGCTCTGTGGGCGGTTGGAGGAAAGCGCCTGACAGAGCCGGTGGAGTCAGGCCGCCCACGCCCCTGTCTGAGCTCCCACACACAGAGTAATGCAGGGTTTTCTCCAACTGGGAATTCAGGAGAAGTTCCACCCCCATTCATTTTCAACAAGGGCAGACAGAGAAAATGTGCAGAGGATTGTGGGAAGGTGAGCGGCGAGGACCCTACTAGCGGAGCGGTAGAAGAGGTTGAACTTTATGCATATTTCAAGCGCAGCGTTGGCGACGCGGAAGAGTTAAGCGTTGGAGCGAAGCCTTGTCAAGATGGGGCATCGCTCTGGTCAAAACCCACTAATGAGGCCGGTGGATCGATACCCAAACAAAGTAAGCCTGGGTTTGACCTGCGGAGCCACACATAGCATGGTGCACAGACTGGAATGTAAACCAATGCTCATAGCTGATTCATATCACTGTGTATAGGGATTTATATGCTGTAATCAGTGGTGGGTAGCAGCACTCAAAACCGCTTATGAATAACAGACCTAATAGTTATTGCACGTGTGCTGTGTAGCTATTATTGCCCTTATACCCTGTACCCTGGGTCGAGACCCCGCCCTGTGCAACTGCGTCCTGGACTTTGACGGGCAGCCCCCAGGTGGTGAGGGTAGGAAACAACATCTCCACCCCGCTGATCCTCAACACTGGGGCCCCACAAGGGTGTATTCTCAGCACCCTCCTGTGTTCCCTGTTCACCCATGACTGCGTGGCCATGCACGCCTCCAACTCAATCATCAAGTTTGCAGACGACACTACAGTAGTTCGGCTTGATTACCAACAACGACGAGACGGCCTACAGTTAGGAGGTGAGTGCCCTCAGAGTGTGGTGTCAGGAAAATAACCTCACACTCAACGTCAACAAAACAAAGGAGATGATCGTGGACTTCAGGAAACAGCAGAGGGAGCATACACCTATCCACATCGATGGCACAGTAGTGGAGAAGGTGGAAAGTTTTAAGTTCATCGGTGTACACATCACGGACAAACTGAATTGGTCCACTCACACAGACAGCGTGGTGAAGGCAGCGCAGCAGCGCTTATTCAACCTCAGGAGGCTGAAGAAATTTGGCTTGTCACCAAAAGCACTCACAAACTTTTACAGATGCACAATCGAGAGCATCCTGTCGGGCTGTATCACCACCTGGTACGGCAACTGCTCCGCCCACACCCGTAAGGCTCTCCAGAAGGAAGTGAGGTCTGCACAACGCAACACCGGGGGCAAACTACATGCCCTCCAGGACACCTACACCACCCGATGTCACAGGAAGGCCAAAAAGATCATCAAGGACATCAACCATCCGAGCCACTGCCTGTTCACCCTGCTATCATCCAGAAGGTGAGGTCAGTACAGGGGCATCAAAGCTGGGACCGAGAGACTGAAAAACAGCTTCTATCTCAAGGCCATCAGACTGTTAAACAGCAATCACTAACATTGAGTGGCTGCTGCCAACATACTGACTCAAATCTCTAGCCACTTCAATAATTAAAAATAGGATGTAATAAATGTATCACTAGTCACTTTAAACAATGCCACTTTATATAATGTTTACATACCCTACATTACTTATCTCTAATGTATATACTGTACCCTATACCATCTACTGCATCTTGCCTATGCCGTTTCGGCCATCGCTCATCCATATATTTATATGTACATATTCTTATTCATTCATTTACACTTGTGTGTATAAGGTAGTTGTTGTGAAATTGTTAGATTACTTGTTAGATATTACTGCATGGTCGGAACTAGAAGCACAAGCATTTTGCTACACTTGCATTAACATCTGTATGTGACCAATTAAATTTGATTTGAATATGATATAGGACTATGAGTGATATTAGTGTAGCAAGATATATTACCAGGTCATAACAATGCCTTGTTTTACCTCGCTATTCAATCATACACTGATAAAATATAAACGGAACACGTAAAGTGTTGGTCCCGTGGTTCATGAGCTGAAATAAAAGATCCCAGAATTGTTCCATAACGCACAAAAAGCATATTTCTCTCATGGTTTGTGACAGAATTTTTTTTTACACCCCTGTTCGTGAGTATTTTATCCTTTGTCAAGATAATCCATCCACCTGACAGGTGTTGCATAGATGTTAATTAAACAGTATGATGATTACACAGGTACACCTTGTGCTGGGGGCCAATAAAAGGCCACTGTGAAATGTGCAGTTTTGTTACACAACACAATGCCACAGATGTCCAAGTTTTGAGGAAGTGTGCATTTGGCATGCTGACTGCAGGAACGTCTACCAGAGCTGTTGCCAGATCATGTAATGGGGGAAAAACTCATTCTGATTGGCTGGGCCTGGCACCCCAGTTGGTTGGCCTGGCTCCCAAGTGGGTGGGCCACCTATGGATGCGCCACCGCCCAGTATGTTAAATCAATAGATTAGGGCCTAATGAATTAATTTCAATTGACTGATTTCCTTATATGAACTCTAACTCAGAAGAATCTGAAATTGTTGCATGTTGCGTTTATATTTTTGTTCAGTATAGATGAATAGCCATACAATGAGTTTCTCCGTGTTGAACAATGATGTAATGAGGTCTATAGCTGCTATTGTACCACACTAATTACAACAGGGGGTAGAATAGACAGCCCAGACTAAACAGCTGTGATAACATTATCTACGGCAGTCTTAACATGATAACCCTGTCTGTCTCATACACAAATATAGCCTATCTATTTCATCCAATAGGCGTGAGAATTACTCTCACCCTGGTACTCGGCTACTGTGAAAACCACAAAGGTGCGGTTTGCTAGAGAATGCAATAACGCGTCACTGCCTACTGCTGATTTGATTTCATGGGGCAATGTGTGTGGTTATGTATTAAGCACAGTACATACCCAATACCCACTGCATGAGTTTACATGATTAACCCTCTCTTGCGCGATTGCCCGTAAATCATATCCAATTATTGCTCAAATAGCATTGCGCAACTTGGGGATCATTGAAAGAGCCATTGGAAAAGAAAACACTATTCAAATATAACTTGCGTCACAGCTTGCCTCTTTTCAAATAACCCTCCACGAGCTCGCCTTATGAGGTATAAAGAGAAAAGTGAGTTAAATGATGCCAAGAGCCGTCCAAACCACGAGAAATCAGTCATGTGTAAAGGTTATAAAATAACGCGGACCACGCATTACATCACAGGTGTATAACCCTGCACTCTGCTGTAGACTAGAGATGTCTTACCTTCAGAGTTTGGAGAGTCCCATCACACGAAATGTCTGCCCAGTCAATAATGTCAGACTGTGTGCCAGGATACCTTTCATAAACAAATTACCAGACCATGTAGGCTGGCTGTTCCGATGATCTAACTGTTAGGGTATAGCCTTTTTGGTAGCCCCTAAACCAAACGATAAAGCCCATGCATGCACTTGCAAGTCCTTGGAAAAAGACGCAAAAAAATTATGCAAAAAATGAAGTCATAAGTTTCAGAAAGGCGATCCGTTGGAGTTGATGCTACAGGTCCCAAATGCACATGTCTGCCCGTGCAACGAACTACCGCCTGCACTTAGCACCAAGTTCAAATAGATGCCTGTTGCGGTTTAGGTTACCGTCATTTCTGTTGATCGCTAGAGCCGTACTAACTCACGTGTGGTCTGCTATGTGGTTCACAATGCAATGGTTTAGCTCAATCCACTGTCTCAAAGTCCCGCCTATTGGCGATGCCTCATCATAGCACCCCACCGGCAATAACAAAAAAAACTGGATATGTGCATGACTGGCCTTGCAAAATTATTGGAACTTTTTTTTTAAATTCCCTGGTTTTCCCGAAATCTCGGATGGAGGTTTTACGGAATTAAACAACATCACTTTATATAATGTTTACATACCCTACATTACTTATCTCATATGCATATACTGTACTCTATACCATCTACTGCATCTTGCCTATGCCGTTCGGCCATCGCTCATCCATATATATTGTTATGTACATATTCTTAATCATTCCTCTACACTTGTGTGTATAAGGTAGTTGTTGTGAAATTGTTAGATTACTTGTTAGATATTATTGCAATGGTCGGAACTAGACGCACAAGCATTTCGCTACACTCGCATTAACTTCTGCTAACCATGTGTATGTGACCAATAAAATTTGATTTGACAATGTACATTTGATTTGATGAACTCGATGATGGTCGTTTAGAACTGAATCACTATACGCAGCATTCAAAGGAGGACTGAGGAGAAAACAACACCATGCATTCACCAAACATTGCACTGAGGAAAACAGATTCATTATTTCTTTATTTTTGTAATTGTCTGATTGGAAAGTACCATTGTCTATCAATTACAGAATCAAAAAAATATTTCAATTTGGCATTGGAAGTTTTATTTAATATAGTCAGTAATACAGGAGTCAATTTGCAAGGAGTCAGATCAGATGTCATCAGCAAGCCAGAGCCATCTGTGGAAAGAGCACAAGTAGAAGATAAGTGCAAACAGAATAAATGTATCATTCAACATCTGTTTCCACCTAAAACAATGACATGAACTCTGTCCCAATTCATCTCTGCTTAACTCCTCACATCCTCTCCACTCGCATCCTTCTCAAAAAACCATTGGAGGAGGTCTGAGGCGAGGAACCTTGGGTCGTCTCCTCCAATGGGCTTTGAGAAGGAGGCGTGATGGTCAGTCCTTGCATCCACAGCTCTATGAATTTGAGAGTGGCTACATTTTTCAGCCCCATCCTTCAGCTTTTTACTGAAGCAGGCGGGGAGACCGCTTTTTTATAGTTTCAACTGCTGATTGCCACTTTAAGAAACACACAATGAAGTATGTTTAAGCATACGTGACTGTTGGGTGTGTGGTGCCATACCTTTATCTCCCAGCTGCAGCAGAGCTGACACACTAAAGATGAAGTATGTTTAAGCATACGTGACTGTTGGGAGTGTGGTGCCATACCTTTATCTCCCAGCTGCAGCAGAGCTGACACACTAAAGATGAAGTATGTTTAAGCATACGTGACTGTTGGGTGTGTGGTGCCATACCTTTATCTCCCAGCTGCAGCAGAGCTGACACACTAAAGATGAAGTATGTTTAAGCATACGTGACTGTTGGGTGTGTGGTGCCATACCTTTATCTCCCAGCTGCAGCAGAGCTGACACACTAAAGATGAAGTATGTTTAAGCATACGTGACTGTTGGGTGTGTGGTGCCATACCTTTATCTCCCAGCTGCAGCAGAGCTGACACACTAAAGATGAAGTATGTTTAAGCATACGTGACTGTTGGGTGTGTGGTGCCATACCTTTATCTCCCAGCTGCAGCAGAGCTGACACACTAAAGATGAAGTATGTTTAAGCATACGTGACTGTTGGGAGTGTGGTGCCATACCTTTATCTCCCAGCTGCAGCAGAGCTGACACACTAAAGATGAAGTATTGTAACGGTTTTGACTTGAGGTTATTATTTATAGGGGTGCCAGGTAGGTTGTGCCTACCAGAGAAAACATTGGTTTCTCCTTTTAGTTTGGGTGGGAATGAGTCCCATCTGGTCCGTCAAGTCTACACCAATACAAAGGACTTATGTAAAAGTCAAGATGGAAATAAACTTTTCATAAACCCTTAAAACATTGGAAAGAACTTCAAAAACAACTATATTCTTTTGCGTGGGTTGTATTAGCAACAACAATGATTACACACACACATATAATAATATCACAATGAGTTCTGGTTCCTCCAGAAATGTCCTGTACCTCGGGCCTAAAAAGAGTCCAGCCGGGTAAAGGAGTTCAGTGAACTCAAGTGACTTCTGTCACGCAATGTTTGTCCGTTCATTCAGTGTAGCGTAAACCCAGTATTAATCATACAATCAATATAACAATATTTTACTACAGAACTTTAAAGCGTATCAACTCTTACTAAGTCACTGTATACATCACATCAAAACAAATGAAATACCGTATACAAAAAGGTTGTAGTCAGTCGGTCAGACAGACAATCCAATCCGCCAATAGATCTCCAGCAGAGAAAGGCCACGAAGAACGGAGAGGTGTAGTCCACGGACGCAAAGAGTGGATCCGATGCTGATGCTGGCTATTTAATTGGAAATTAAAGGGAAAGCGCCCTATTGGAAGGAGCTGCACTGAGACGGTTCAGAAAAATTCAGGGCCGTCACAGTATGTTTAAGCATACGTGACTGTTGGGTGTGTGGTGCCATACCTTTATCTCCCAGCTGCAGCAGAGCTGACACACTAAAGATGAAGTATGTTTAAGCATACGTGACTGTTGGGTGTGTGGTGCCATACCTTTATCTCCCAGCTGCAGCAGAGCTGACACACTAAAGATGAAGTATGTTTAAGCATACGTGACTGTTGGGTGTGTGGTGCCATACCTTTATCTCCCAGCTGCAGCAGAGCTGACACACTAAAGATGAAGTATGTTTAAGCATACGTGACTGTTGGGAGTGTGGTGCCATACCTTTATCTCCCAGCTGCAGCAGAGCTGACACACTAAAGATGAAGTTGCAGTAGATGTCTTGACCACCCTTTGGCTGTTGTTCAGACAGTGGCAGCGTTGTAAGGTGTCCCAGGCACTGATTTGTGGCCACGTCACCTCCCACAGAACCAGTAAAGAGCTCCAGGTTCTTACGGTGGGGCATCAGCATAATCTATAGAGAGGGCAGAACTATACAGGAGATGGAATTAGATTTAGTATGTAGTTACAGTCCCAACTTAAAATCCCTGTACAATCCATAGACACAGGTAAAAAAGGTAAACAAATGTATGGAACTGGAGTTTGAGAAAGGTGGAGCAATACATACTATATGTGCTGAGTTGTGTAAGGCATAAAATTAGTTGGTGAACGGCTTGCTGGCGTGAGAGAGAGAGAGAGAGAGAGAGAGAGAGAGAGAGAAATAAGATGTGAGAAAATGTCACCGGCAGAGTTCAATTGGAGTGTAAAAGTTTTAGCATCTTAATGTTGTCTCCAAGGTAACAGTCCATTTACAGACTGCTGTGGCTGGATCAAAAGAGGCAACTATGGATAATCATTTAGCCAAATAAGTGATAACACATGATGTGGGACTGAATTGCCATGTACCAATCCACGCCATCTGTCAGTCAGCATGGCTCAGTGTTGAACAGCCTGCTGTCATTTCATGCTCATCCCACCTCGTAGAGAGCTATCCTCCTATAGGTTTTCACTTCATCACTTACCTACACCACTCATATCGTTTAGCAGTAGCTAGGTTTCCATCCAATTGCTGACAGATTTCCATGTGAATATTCTAAAAATCTGCATAAAGAAATTATGTGCATTTTCCCACCAGTGGGTTGTTTCCACCAAACCGACTTGTTGCAGATAAAAATCAGTGTGTGATGACGTCGCTTGAGTTTTCATGTCCCGAATAAAAATCTAATGTTCAATGTGTTTCTATTGCATTTTCAACTCTTTCACAAACTGTTGCATTAAAGAGCAAATGTGCCTCCTCTGGTCTTGGCACGTGCGCTCTAGCCAACAGTTCGCAGATAGGCCTATAGTGCAGTAGGCTCTGCGGGTAGGTTAGTCTATATTAGGGGTGTCAAACTCATTCCATGGAGGGCGTAGTGTCTGCTGGTTTTTCCTTTCAATGTAGCCCTAGACAACCAGGTGAGAGGAATGAAAGAAAAAAGTTCTAAACTGAGTGACATTAAAGCTATTGAAACTGTAAGAATAATTACATGATTGGTCTTTGGATGGACATGTTTGACGAAGGATGACGTCATCGTCTTTCTCCAGGAAGACACCATTGTAGAAGCCCATCTCAACACTACATAGAGAGTCAGACTGCAAGATGATATAACAAAATTATACATCAAATCAAACCACCAAGGTGTGGTAAGTAGCATAGAGCAGGTATTCTCAAACTGGGGTACGCACAATGCCGTCGGGGTTGGTTACGCCAATAAAAATGTGATTGACATTTTTTTTTAAATACAAAAATATATATATATTTTCTTTTTTATTCTTCACATTTTCAAACAGTCCATTTATATTTTCCAACAGGGCTAAACATTTGGGTGAGGTTGTTTTCTCACCTGAGTAGCCTCGTTTCACTGCCCCCAAAAAAATGAAACCATCTAGTGTTCAGCGAAATAACAACACAATGTCAAATACAGGTAGTCTAGTCAAATAATTAACATCCAATCACATTAACCGTTGGAGCTTTTCTCTGTCTGCATTAACAAGGATAACACACAGGTCTTTCCATCATTGTATGATTTTTTTGTGTGCAAATTAACTCAAGCTTATGGACAATGTCAAATGTGATATAGCTAAGCACCGGAGTGAGTTGGGTGCGCAATAATGCAGGTACTTTCACGAAAAGGATGACACAAACAACTGGATTCGTTATCCCTTTCATGCCCTGCCTCCAGTCCACTTAACAATATCTGAACAAGAGAGCCTCATCAAAATTGCAACAAGCGGTTCTGTGAAAATTTAATTTAATCAGAAGCCACTGTCAGATTTCTGGATTGGGCTGCGCTCAGAATATCCTGCCTTGGCAAATCATGCTGTTAAGACACTGATGCCCTTTGCAACCATGTACCTATGTGAGAGTGGATTCCCGGCCCTCGCTAGCATGAAAACTAAGTACAGGCACAGACTGTGTGTGGAAAATGATTTAAGACTGAGACTCTCTCCAATACAACCAAACATTGCAGAGTTATGTGCATCCTGTCAAGCACACCCTTCTCATTAACCTGTGGTGAGTTATTCACCATTTGTGATGAACAAATAAGGTTTTATATGTAAGATGGTTAAATAAATAGCAAAATTATTGATTATTATTATATCATTATTTGTGCCCTGGTCCTATAAGGGCTCTTTGTCACTTCCCATGAGCCGGGTTGTGACAAAAACTCACTCATTCTTATGTTTAATAAATGTATAGTGTGTGTGTGGCAGGCTTACAATGATGGCAAAAAACAACATTTGAGAGTGCGCTGACCCTGGTGCTAGAGGGGGTACACAGCTGCAGGTTGAATGTCTGAAGGGGTACGGGACTGGCCTGGAGATTAGAGAGGTGGATTGCTGGTTCAAGAACCCAAAACATAGTAAAAATAAACCTGAAATGAGTAGGTGTGTCCAAACTTTTGACTGGTACTGTACAGTGCCTTGCAAAGGTATTCACCCCCCTTGGCATTTTTCCTATTTTGTTGCATAACAACCTGTAATTTAAATTGATTTTTATTTGGATTTCATGTAATGGATGTACACAAAATAGTCCAAATTGGTGAAATGAAAAAAGTAACTTGTTTAAAAAAAAAAAATGTTTTTAAATGTTCCATGGAAAAGTGGTGCATGCATATGTGTTCACCCCCTTTGCTATGAAGCCCCTAAATAAGATCTGGTGCAACCAATTACCTTCAGAAGTCACATAATTAATTAAATAAAGTCCACCTGTGTGCAATCTAAGTGTCACATAATCTCAGTATATATAAACCTGTTCTGAAAGGCCCCAGAGTCTGTAACTCCACTAAGCAAACGGCACCATGAAGACCAAGGAGCATGCCAGACAGGTCACGGACAAAGTAGTGGGGAAGTACACAGATCAGGGTTAGGTTATAAAAAAATATCTGAAACTTTGAACATCCCACGGAGCACTATTATTTAAAAAATGGAAAGAATATGGCACCACAACAAACCTGCCAAAAGAGGGCCACCCACCAAAACTCACAGACCAAGCAAGGAGGGCATTAATCAGAGATCAAATGATACAAACCCCCTAAACAAATCAATTTTAATTCCAGGTTGTAAGGCAACAAAATAGGAAAAATGCCAAGGGGGTGAATACTTTTGCAAGCCACTGTATATGTCGTTAGACTACATGTGCATAACTATGTGGTTTAAATGTACATTAGCTGTGGTTCCTCTTATTTTGGATGTAATATAACATTTTTAAATCTATTTTCAAAACATGCAACCTAAGAGTTCATGCCTTCAGGACAGAGGCTGAGGTTACAGTCAGTCGGTCTGAGGATTTGAACGTTTTATAGCACCACTTTGTATTTCATCCCAAATTGAAATTGAAGTCAGTGAGCCAGCTAAAATTGGTCAGTTTATTACTACTGCATTTAGTACTAGTTAGAAATGTCCTAACAAGGTAGTCATGCTGCCTGACAAGTAGGCGCAACGTTAGCCTTGATGAGCCCCTTACTCTCTCTGGGTTGTTGTGTGTAGTGTGATTTCCTTAGGGTCAAGTGACCTGGCTTCAACCCAACATCAGGTAAATACCCCCTCCTACCATTTTCTACTCTCACCCAGAGGCGGCACTCCTAGTGGCCAGAGACTTCAATGCAGGGAAACTTAAATCAGTTCTATCAACATGTTAAATGTGCAACCAGAGGGAAAAAAATTATAGATCACCTGTACTCCACACACAAAGATGCGTACAAAGCTCTCCCCCACCCTCCATTTGGTCAATCTGACCACATCTCTGTCCTCCTGATTCCCACTTACATGCAAAAATTAAAGCAGGAAGCACTCGGTCTACAAAAAAGTGGTCAGGTGAAGCAGATGCTAAACTACAGGACTGTTTTGCTATCACAGACTGGAATATGTTCCTGGATTCTTCCGATGGCATTGAGGAGTACACCCCATCAGTCACTGGCTTTATCAATAAGTGCATAGAGGATGTCGTCCCCACAGTGACTGTACGTTCATACCCCAACCAGAAGGCATTGATTACAGGCAATATTCGCACTGAGCTAAAGGGTAGAGCTGTCGCTTTCAAGGTGCGGGACTCTAACCCAGAAGATTACAAGAATTCCTGCTATGCCCTGCGACGAACCATCAAACAGGCAAAGCGTCAATACAGGGCTAAGATTGAATCATACTACACCGGCTCCGACGCTAGTTTTATGTGGCAGGGCTTGCAAACTATTTCAGACTACAAAGGGAAGCACAGCAGCGAGCTGCCCAGTGGCACGAGCCTACCAGACGAGCTAAATCACTTCTATGCTCACTTGTGAGGCAAGCAACACTGAGGCACACATGAGAGCATCAGCTGTTCCGAATGACTGTGTGATCACGCTCTCCGTAGACGACGTGAGAAAGACCTTTAAACAGGTCAACATACACAAGGCTGCGGAGCCAGACGGATTACCAGGACGTGTGCTCCAGGAATGTGCTGACCAACTGGCAGGTGTCTTCACTGACATTTTCAACATGTCCCTGATTGAGTCTGTAATACCAACATGTTTCAAGCAGACCACCATAGTCCCTGTGCCCAAGAACACAAAGGCAACCTGCCTAAATGACTACAGACCCGTAGCACTCACGTCTGTAGCCATGAAGTGCTTTGAAAGGCTGGTAATGGCTCACATCAACACCATTATCCCAGAAACCCTAGACCCACTCCTATTTGCATACCGCCCAAACAGATCCACAGATGATGCAATCTCTATTGCACTCCACACTGCCCTTTCCAACCTGGACAAAAGGAACACTTATGTGAGAATGCTATTCATTGACTACAGCTCAGTGTTCAATACCAAGGTCCCCTCAAAGCTCATCACTAAGCTCAGGATCCTGGGACTAAACACCTCCCTCTGCAACTGGATCCTGGACTTCCTGACGGGCCGCCCCCAGGTGGTGAGGGTAGTTAGCAACATCTGCCACACTGATCCTCAACACTGGAGCTTCCCAGGGGTGCGTGCTCAGTCCCCTCCTGTACTCCCTGTTCACTCATGACTGCATGGCCAGGCACGACTCCCACACCATCCTTAAGTTTGCAGACGACACAACAGTGGTAGGCCTGATCACCGACAACGACGAGACAGCCTATAGGGAGGAGGTCAGAGACCTGGTCGGGTGGTGCTAGATTAACAACCTATCCCTCAACGTGACTAAGGAGATAATTGTGGACTACAGGAAAAGGAGGACCGAGCACGCTCCCATTCTCATCGACAGGGCTGTAGTGGAGCAGGTTGAGAGCTTCAGGTTCCTTGGTATCCACATCACCAACAAACTAGAATGGTCCAAACACAGCAAGACAGTCAAGAAGAGGGCACGACAAAACCTATTCCCCCTCAGGAAACTAAAAAGATTTGGCATGGTTCCTACAGCTGCACCATCGAGAGCATCCTGCCTGACTGGTTGCATCACTGCCTGGTACGGCAATTGCTTGGCCTCAGACCGCAAGGCACTACAGAGGGCAGTGCGTACGGCCCAGTACATCACTGGGGCTAAGCTGCCTGCCTTCCAGGACCTCTACACCAGGCGGTGTCAGAGGAAGGCCCTAAAAATTGTCAAAGACCCCAGCCACCCCAGTCATAGACTGTTCTCTCTACTACCGCATGGCAAGCGGTACCGGAGTGCCAATCGAGGACAAAAAGGCTTCTCAACAGTTTTTTGCCCCAAGCCATAAGACTCCAGAACAGGTAAATGGCTACCCGGACCATTTGCATTGTGTGCCCCCCACCCCCCAACCCCTCTTACGCAGCTGCTACTCTCTGTTTATCATATATACATAGTCACTTTAACTATACATTCATGTACATACTACCTCAATTGGGCCGACCAACCAGTGCTCCGCGACATTGGCTAACCGGGCTATCTGCAGTGTCCCGCCACCCGCCAACCCCTCTTTAACACTACTGCTACTCTCTGTTCATCATATATGCATAGTCACTTTAAACCATATCTACATGTACATACTACCTCAAATCAGCCTGACTAACCAGTGTCTGTATGTAGCCTCACTACTTTTATAGCCTCGCTACTGTATGTAGCCTCGCTACTGTTTTTCACTGTCTTTTTACTGTTGTTTTTATTTCCTTACTTACCTATTGTTCACCTAATACAATTTTTTGCACTATTGGTTAGAGCCTGTAAGTAAGCATTTCACTGTAAGGTGACACCTGTTGTATTCGGTGAACGTGACAAATAAACTTTGATTTGATGAGCAGAAGGATAGTGTTTTGAGGGTCAAAAGCATGTCCTGTTAAGGTGTGAGGGATTTGTGATAAAGAAGCCCAGGAATGTGTTTTCTGAACTGAAGGAGTAGTGTAACAATCCTAGCCTTGAGAAATCCCCCAAGGGAGATTTCGCTCTCGGCATCTCCCTTGGGGTTCCTTTAGGGTTTCCCGAACCTCTCCTCGGCCCCTCCAGACGTTTCACTTTTTGTTTAACCCTTAACTGACACACATGGTTCAATTAGTCAACTAATTATCAAGCCTTTGACAAATTAAATCAGGTGTGGCTGTTTAGGTGTCACGTGTGCTCCCCCTCTGGCCTCTAGGTCACCAGGCTGCTCGTTATGGCGCACACCTGTCACCATAATTATGCACACCTGCACATCATCAGGCTCACCTGGACTCCATCACCGCTCTGATTACCTTCCCTATATATGTCACTCCCTTTGGTTCCTTCGCCAGGCGTTATTGTTTATGCTCCGGTGTTAAGTCCGTGTGCTCTTGTTTTGTGTTTATTTATTGAAACACTCACTCCCTGAACTTGCTTCCCAACTAAGTGCACATCATTACATTAGGGTTAAAACAAAAATGTGAAACTTCTAGGGGTGGTGGTGGAGAAACCCTGTTTTAGGGTCAGATGCCCCAGGGTAAAGCTCTATATAGGGGGATACTCACCCCTGCCATTAGCTGCAATATGGTCACCTGTTCTGGTTAGGTCCATGTCCTCCGCTGTGACTTTTGATTACAATAATATACAATTAACATGAGGCAGCCAGGACTGGCATATGTTATATATTTAGAAAAAAATTGTTACACTTTACATGCGTAAACAAACACAAACTAAATAGGTACCGGAACTGACCTGAGAGTGTGAGCTGTAAAGAGACAGTCAGCTGCTCTTACCACTAGCCTTGTCCAATGGCTAGAGGTACAGCAGAGGCAAAATAATTCACCCAAGGCCTGGACAAAAAAAGGTCTAAGGCCTCAAGACATGCTAAGTGTTATGTACCTATTTAGTTGTTTGTTTACGCATGTAAAGTGCGAGGCCTTAGACATTTTTTGTCCAGGTGACTCCTTTAAGTCATGAAATAAATGTATTTCCATGTGCTTCCACGATTTGGTATTATTGAAAACCTTTTACATAATTAACGGCAAACAGCTATCTAAGCCCAATGTTCACTAGGGTTGCTAACGTTAGCATACAAGATACTGTCACAGATAGGTGAGAACATCTTGTAGAACATCTTTGATACTGTTGGCCAAGCGAATACATATCACTCCCTGTCTACAAGATGAACCAATATCCGTAACTGATTGAAATAAAGTAAGAGTTTATAGTTATGCCGACCGAAATACAGTGAATACTAGATTATTTGTATTTTCTAGTCCGATAATTTACCTCGCGTTCTCACCGTAAAATAGATATCTGCATCCAAATGAACAGTTGTTTCTTTGTACTAACAGCATAAACTCAGGGCGCGTCGCGTTTAGAGATTAAGAAGGGGGCGTGGCATCATGCCTCTGCTATTGAGTTTGTGCTGTTAGTACCTAAAAACATTGTGCTTATTTGTTCATGTAGCACATATTAAGGGTAGACTGTGTTGGTATACGCACAGAAAGGACAATGAGACCGATTTCACCGGATCTATAATTATGAAGCAGTCGCTTGGCAGTTATTTCGCCCACCAAGCCAGGAGTTTTTGTATGGAGGTCAATGAGTGTCGAATTTTGTAAACAAAAAAATGTATGTCTTATTTGTTACGCGAGGGGTTTTTCATGGAATAAACGTTTCGTAATGCTTAAATTGTTAGAGTGTACTGATATGAGTAGGACACGTGACATCCCGGCAATTTTGAGAAAAAAAAACACTTTATATCGCAGTTCGCTCGAGGTGGATCTACATATTCATGACATGAGGCTAGCAGCATAGAATCTCTCCGATAATCAATCTGAGCACCAGGTTTGTCGGTATGTTCTCCGTATACCTCAATGGTCCGAATAGCCTCTCTCTATTTGGTGGGGAGTGGACATTTCAACCGGATGCTTCAGATTTCATATCCGGTGAAACATGTGACTTCTTGTTTTGTCTTTGGTGTTAAAGTGGGCGAATGTGGTATTTGGTATAACGTGCGATAGTTTCAGTGACGGTGTTCGGTCAGTCTGACAGTAAAGATGCCATTGTGTGGAGGAACAACTGGGCCAAAGGATGCCACTGAGGAGGTGCAGAAGATTTGTGATGAGGTGAGAGAGGAAAGGGGACTGTCAGTGTCTGTGTAGATCGAGTAATGAACGCCATTCCCCATTCGCCACCAAATGTAGTCTACTAAAATTGTAGCTACTAAAAGATAACCATGTTTTTGCCCACAGATGAAGCCGCATGCAGAGCAGAAAACGGGGAGGAATTTTGACGTTTTCACAGCGAAAATTTACAAGACTCAGGTGGTGGCAGGGACCAACTTCTTCATCAAGGTTTCAGATTATTTCTTGCTACGTAACACTTTACATTACTGTCCCCTTATTACTGTGGTACGTAATTACAGTGTAACAAGTATTGCAATTACTCATTCTTCCTAACCTCAGCCCTAAGGTACAGCCCTACAGTACACACTTCTTAGCCCTATCCAGGCTGTGTCACATCTGGCCGTGATTGGGAGTCCCATAGGGCGGCACACAATTGTCTTCCGGGTTTGTCCGGTGTAGACCGTCATTGTAAATAAGAATTTGTTTTTAACTGAATTGCCTAGTTAAATAAAGGTTATGTAACCCTAGTACAGGGTAAATAGTGTAGTAATGGGTCATTACAATACATGTTACACTTTAATTACAGGAATAATTACCCAGTAAAAAGGGCACTGTAATGTGTAACTAAAGAGGGTGGTTTATGGAGTTTATTTGACAGTACCCTTTCAGTAACCTACATTGTTACACTGTAAGCCAAGTGGCCAGTGGACACAGACTGCATTTCAGTGCATTGATACTGGATTCCATTTCACATGTTCCATGAAACATGAATGGATGTAACTTGTCAGTTGTTAGATACCTCTAACACTCATCCATATATGTATATATTCTTATTCCAGTCCTTCACTTACATTTGTGTGTGTTTAGGTAGTTGTGGAATTGTTAGATATTGCTGCACTGTCGGAACTAGAAGCACAAGCATTTCGCTACACTCGTAATAACATCTGCTAGCTATACTGTTACAAATGTGTGTGTGACCAATTTGATTTGACCTGTTCTCTGTTCTTACCACTGTGTCCAACTGCCTGACTCTGACCTCATCTCTCTTGTGTCTTACAGGTTCATGTTGGTGGTGAAGACCATGTCCACCTGCGCGTGTATAAAATGCTGCCACACGCCGGAAGCAAACTGGAGCTGACCAGCCTGCAGGAGTCCAAAGCCCACAGCGACCCCATCGAGTACTTCTGATTAACCCTGACCTTTGACCCCATCAAGTACTTCTAATGACCCCTGTGACCCAGCCGCAGTCCGAGCCGAACCCCGGTGCCTACCCTACCCAATACACTATAGCCTCCTTTCCCTACACATAATAGATCTATGGTCATTCTACAGCCCAGGTAGCCTTTTAATATCAGTTTTCTTAAAATGATTTTATAATATGTAGCTGAAAGGAAACCTTCATGTATGAAGGGAAATTGAAATAATGAATGAGCTCCAAACATGAATGTATATTTGCCTACTCAATTAAAGACAATATACTATTTTGCCACATGGTTAATAAATCATAATACTTTGTAACGAAGATGAATTCCTTGTCCATTATCGATGGTCTTTGAACACAATTTCAAACCTAGATCAACCCATTGCCCTCAGGTGACAGGTTAACACCAGCCTGGATGCAAGTCCCTGCAGCAATGTTCCAACATTTAGTGGAAAGAAGAGTGGCGTCTGTTACAGCAGCAACGGGGGGACAAACTCCATATTAATTCCCATGATTTTAGAATGAGATGTTTGACGAGCAGGTGTCCACATACTTTTGGTCATGTGGTGTATTTCTTAAGTTTTATGCATACATTTGTTTACATCCCTGTTAGTGAGCATTTCCCCTTTTCCAAGAAAATCCATCCAATGGACAGGTGAGGCATATCAAGAAGCTGATTTAAATAAAAAATGATCCTTACACAGGTGCACCTTGTGCTGGGGACAATAAAAGGCCACTCTAAAATGTGCAGTTTTGTCACACAACACAATGTCACAGATGTCTCAGGTTTTGAGTGAGCATGCAATTGGCATGCTGACTACAGGAATGTCCATCAGAGCTGTTGCCAGATAATGTAATGTTAATTTCTCTACCATAAGCTGCCTCCAATGTCATTTTAGAGAATTTGTCAGTATGTCCTATTACTCTGACATTTTACATTCTTAAAATAAAGTGGTGATCCTAACTGACCTACGACAGGGAATTTTTACTAGGTTTGAATGTTGGGAATTGTTAAAAACTGAGTTTAAATGTATTTGGCCAAGGTGTATGTGAACGTCCGACTTAAACTGTAAGTACTTTTTTGGCGTATCTACTTTACTCTACTATTTATATTTTTGACTACTTTTACTTTTACTTCACTACATTCCTAATGAAAATAATGTACTTTTTACTCCATACATTTTCCCTGACACCCAAAAGAACTCATTACATTTATTTTAAATGCTTAGCAGGACAGGAAAATATTTAAACTCACGCACTAATCAAGAGTCATCCCTACTGCCTCTGATCAGGCAGACTTATGAAACACAAATGCTTCATTTGTAAATTATGTCTGAGCGTTGTAGTGAGCCCCTGGCTATCCGTAATTGTTTTGTTTTTTTGGGTGTGCCATCTGGTTTGCTTAATATAAGGAATTTTAAATGATTCATGCTGTTTCTTTTGAACTGAAGTATATTTTAGCAATTACATTTACTTTTGAGACTTCCGTATATTTAAAACCAACTACTTTTAGACTTTTAATCAAGTAAGATTTTACTGAGTGACTTTCACTTTTACTTGAGTAATTTTCTAACAAATCTTTACTTTAACTCAAATGACCATAAGGTACTGTTTCAACCACTGCATAAAGGAAGGTCCATAAAGAAATGGTTTGTTGAGATTGGTGTGAAAGAACTTGACTGGCCTACACAGAACTCTCACCTCAACCCCATCGAACACCTTTGGAATGAATTGTTACGCCGACTGCGAGACAGGCCTGATCTCCCAACATCAGTGCCTGACCTCACTAATGCTCTTGTGGCTGAATGGAAGAGGTGGCTTCTTCCTTGCTGAGCGGCCTCTCATGTTATGTCGATAGAGGACTCGTTTTACTGTGGATATAGATACTAATGTACCTGTTTCCTTCAGCATCTTCACAAGGTCATTTTCTGCTGTTATGGGATTGATTTGCACATTTTGCACCAAAGTACGTTCATCGCTAGGAGACAGAACGCGTCTCCTTCCTGAGCGGAGTGATGGCTGTGTGGTCCCGTGGTGTTTATACTTGTGTACTATTGCTGTGTGCTATGTGGTAGCGTCAGGCTTTTGGAATTGCTCCCAAGGATGAACCAGATTTATGGAGGTCTACAATTTTTGTTCTCAGGTCTTGGCTGATTTATTTAGATTTTCCCATGATGTCAAGCAAAGAGGCACTGAGTTTGAAGGTAGGCCTTGAAATACATCCACAGGTACACCTCCAATTAGCCTATCAGAAGCTTCTAAAGCCGTGACATCATTTTCTGGAATTTTCCAAGCTGTTTAAAGTCACAGTCAACTTAGTGTATGTAAACCTTCTGACCCACTTTAATTGTGTCAGTGTGAATTATAAGTGAAATAATCTGTCTGTAAACAAATGTTGGAAAATGTATCTGTCATGCACAAAGTAGATGTCCTAACCGACTTGCCAAAACTATAGTTTGTTAACAAGAAATTTGTGGAGTGGTTGAAAAACGAGTTTTAATGACTCCAACCTAAGTGTATGTAAACTTCCGACTTCAACTGTAAGTAGTACTTTTACTTTCTATATTTTACTATGTTTTTACTATGTTAAAGTACTTTACACCACTGGCTTTATGCACAGGAGCATTGTCATGCTGAAATAGGAAAGGGCCTTCGCCAAACTGTTTCCAAAAATTTGGAAGCACAGAATCGTCTAGAATGTCACTGTATGCTGTACGTTAAGATTTCCCTTCACTGGAACTAAAGGGCCAAGGCTGAACCATGAAAAACATCCCCAGACCATTATTCCTCCTCCACCAAACTTTACAGTTAGTACCAAGCATTGGGGCAGGTAGCGTTTTGCTGGCATCCGCCAAATCCAGATTCAGACTGCTAGATGGTGAAGCGTGATTCAGAGCAGCTCAGACAGTTACTTGACTGTAGAGGGGATGAGGGGGGGTAGTGGATCAGAGCAGCTCAGACAGTCACTTGACTGTAGAGGGGGTGGCGGGGGTAGTGGATCAGAGCATCTCAGATAGTCACTTGACTGTAGAGGGGTGGGGGGTTGGTAGTGGATCAGAGCAGCTCAGATAGTCACTTGACTTTAGAGGGGATGGGGGGGGGGTAGTGGATCAGAGCAGCTCAGACAGTCACTTGACTAGAGGGGGTGGGGGGTCTTCCTGGGGTTTATTAAGGATTCTCATTAGTTCCTGCCAAGGCAGCAGCTACTCTTCCTGGAGTATATTATGGATCCCTGTTCGTTCCTGCCAAGGCAGCAGCTACTCTTCCTGGGGTTTATTATGGATCCCTATTCGTTCCTGCCAAGGCAGCAGCTACTCTTCCTGGGTTTATTATGGATCCCTGTTCATTCCTGCCAAGGCAGCAGCTACTCTTCCTGGGTTTATTATGGATCCCTGTTCGTTCCTGCCAAGGCAGCAGCTACTCTTACTGGGGTTTATTATGGATCCCTGTTCGTTCCTGCCAAGGCAGCAGCTACTCTTCCTGGGTTTATTATGGATCCCTGTTCGTTCCTGCCAAGGCAGCAGCTACTCTTCCTGGGTTTATTATGGATCCCTGTTCGTTCCTGCCAAGGCAGCAGCTACTCTTCCTGGGTTTATTATGGATCCCTGTTCGTTCCTGCCAAGGCAGCAGCTACTCTTACTGGGGTCCAAACAAAATTAAGGCAATTACATCACCCAAAATGATACGGGTAAAATAAAAGAGTACATTACACAACACAATATTACACCACTACTCTACCACTACAATACAACACAACACATTATTACACCACTACACATCTACAATACAGCACATTAATACATCACTACACATCTACAATACAACACATTATTACACCACTACTCTGCCACTACACATCTACAATACATCACATTATTACATACCACTACACATCTACAATACAACACATTATTACACCACTACTCTGCCACTACACATCTACAATACATCACATTATTACATACACTACACATCTACAATACAACACATTATTACACCACTACACTGCCACTACACATCTACAATACAGCACATTATTACACCACTACTCTGCCACTACACATCTACAATACAACACATTATTACATCACTACTCTGCCACTACACATCTACAATACAACACATTATTACACCACTATCTACAATACAATACATTATTACACCACTACACATATACAATACAACACATTATTACACCACTACACATCTACAATACAACACATTATTACATAGCACTACACATCTACAATACAACACATTATTAGATAGCACTACACATCTACAATACAACACATTAATACATCACTACACATCTACAATACAACACATTATTAGATAGCACTACACATCTACAATACAACACATTAATACATCACTACACATCTACAATACAACACATTATTACACCACTACTCTGCCACTACACATCCACAATACATCACATTATTACATAGCACTACACATCTACAATACAACACATTATTACACCACTACAAATCTACAATACAACACATTATTACATAGCACTACACATCTACAATACAACACATTATTACATCACTACACATCTACAATACAACACATTATTACACCACTACTCTGCCACTTATTACACATCTACAATACAACACATTATTACACACTTATACAATAGCACATTATTACACATCTCTACAATACATCACATTATTACATAGCACTACATATCTACAATACAATTATTACATTATATCTACAATACAATACATTATTACTACACATCTACAATACAACACATTATTACACCACTACACATATACAATACAACACATTATTACATAGCACTACACATCTACAATACAACACATTATTACACCACTACACATCCACTACACATCCACAATACATCACATTATTACATAGCACTACACATCTACAATACAACACATTATTAGATAGCACTACACATCTACAATACAACACATTAATTCACTACACATCTACAATACTTATTAGCCACTCTACACATTAATACATCACTACAATCTACATCACATTATTACATAGCACTACACATCTACAATACATCACATTATTACACCACTACACATATACAATACAACACATTATTACACCACTACACATATACAATACAACACATTATTACACCACTACACATATACAATACAACACATTATTACACCACTACACATCTACAATACAATACATTATTACATAGCACTACATATCTACAATACAACACATTATTTCACCACTACACATCTACAATACAATACATTATTACATAGCACTACACATCTACAATACAACACATTATTACACCACTACACATCTACAATACAATACATTATTACACCACTACACATATACAATACAATACATTATTACATAGCACTACACATCTACAATACAACACATTATTACACCACTACACATCTACAATACAATACATTATTACATAGCACTACACATCTACAATACAACACATTATTACATAGCACTACACATCTACAATACAACACATTATTACACCACTACACATCTACAATACAATACATTATTACATAGCACTACACATCTACAATACAACACATTAATACATCACTACACATCTACAATACAATACATTATTACACCACTACACATATACAATAAGACACATTATTAAACACTACACATCTACAATACAATACATTATTACATAGCACTACACATCTACAATACAACACATTAATACACTACAATACACATCTACAATACAACACATTATTACACATAGCACTACACATCTACAATACAACACATTAATACATCACTACACATCTACAATACAATACATTATTACACCACTACACATATACAATAAGACACATTATTAAACCACTACTCTGCCACTACACATCTACAATACAACACATTAATACACCACTACACATCTACAATACAACACATTATTACACCACTACACATCTACAATACAATACATTATTACATAGCACTACACATCTACAATACAACACATTAATACATCACTACACATCTACAATACAATACATTATTACACCACTACACATCTACAATACAACACATTAATACACCACTACATATCTACAATACAGCACATTATTACATAGCACTACACATCTACAATACAACACATTATTACACCACTACATATCTACAATACAGCACATTATTACATAGCACTACACATCTACAATACAACACATTATTACACCACTACACATCTACAATACAATACATTATTACACCACTACATATCTACAATACAGCACATTATTACATAGCACTACACATCTACAATACAACACATTATTACACCACTACATATCTACAATACAGCACATTATTACATAGCACTACACATCTACAATACAACACATTATTACATAGCACTACATATCTACAATACAACACATTATTACATAGCACTACACATCTACAATACAACACATTATTACACCACTACACATCTACAATACAACAAATTATTACACCACTACACATCTACAATACAACACATTATTACACCACTACACATCTACAATACAACACATTATTACATAGCACTACACATCTACAATACAACACATTAATACATCACTACACATCTACAATACATTATTACATAGCACTACACATCTACAATACATTATTACATAGCACTACACATCTACAATACAACACATTATTACACCACTACACATCTACAATACAACACATTATTACATAGCACTACACATCTACAATACAACACATTATTACATAGCACTACACATCTACAATACAACAAATTATTACACCACTACACATCTACAATACAACACATTATTACACCACTACACATCTACAATACAACACATTATTACACCATTACACATCTACAATACATTATTACACACTACTCTACCACTAAACATCTACAATACATGTAGAATACCACAATATTACATTACAATGTACGTGTGTGTAGAGTGAGTAAGTTAGCGTGTGCGTGCGTATGCCGGTGTGTGTCTCTTCCCAGCTATCAGGTAAGAAGGTAAGACCCAGATGCAGACAACGTTGAATGAACAATGGTTTAATAATACAATAGGAGCAGACAATAGACAGGTCAAGGCAGGCAGGGGTCAGTAAACCAAAGGTGAGGCAACGGTACTGGACGGCAGGCAGGCTCAGGGTCAGGGGCAGGCAGAGTGGTCAGGCAGACGGGCTCTGAGTCAAGACAGGCAAGGGTCAAAACCAGGAGGGAGAGAAAAAGAGAGACTGGGAAAAGCAGGAGCTGAGACAAAAACGCTGGTTGACTTGGCAAACAAGACGAACTGGCAACAGACAAACAGAGAACACAGGTATAAATACACAGGGGATAATGGGGAACATGGGCGACACCTGGAGGGGGGTGGAGACAATCACAAAGACAGGTGAAACAGATCAGGGTGTGACAGTACTCCCCCCTCTAGGGGCGCCACCTGGCCTCCTACCTGGGTGCATACCTGGGATCCTACCTGGGCGCATACCTGGTTGGCCAGGGTGCCGGCGGTGGAAGTCGGCGATAAGGGCTGGGTCCAGGTTGTCTCTAGCGGGTCCCCAGCACCTCTCCTCCAGGCTATAACCCTCCCAGTCAACCAGGTACTGGAAACCCCTGCCCTCAGGAGGCGGCTCACCGTGTACGCCAGATGGCCATCGATGACACGGGGAGGAGGGGTGGGCCTGGAAACAGAAGATAAAGGGCTGTGAGACACGGGCTTAGACACATGGAAAGTCGGTTGAATACGGAGGGTACGGAGGGTACGGAGTAACAAAAGACAGACAGCAGTGGGGCTAATTACTCTAGAGATGGGGAACGGAACGATGCAATGGAGGGAAAGTTTACGAGACTCCAACCAGAGGGGCAGGTCCCGGGTGGAGAGCCACACCCTCTGCCTAAGCCGATAGAGTGGAGCAGGGGTCCTAACCCTATACCTGGAAATGGTCTTCAACAGAGCAGCCCTGGCTCTCTTCCAGGTACGGCGACAGCAGCGGATGAACATCTGGGCAGAGGGATTGCTGACTTCCTCCTCTTGCTCAGGGAAGAGCGGAGGCTGATATCCCAAGGAACACTCAAAGATCAAAAGACTTGTGGCAGAGCAATGAAGGGTGTTGCGGTCGTACTCAACCCGTACTGACTACAGGTGACTCCAGGTGGTAGGGTTGGCGGAGACTAGGCAGTGAAGTGTCGTCTCAAAATCTTGGTTGGCTCGCTCCGACTGGCTGTTGGACTGGGGTTGGATACGGAAGACAGGCTGGCCGACAACCCAATGAGCGAGCTGAACACCTTCCAGAACTGGTACGAGAACTACGGACCCAGGTCGGAGACCATGTCCACCGGGAGTCTGTGGATCCGGAAGACATGCTGCACCATAAGCTGGGCCGTCTCTTTGCCCGAGGGTAGTTTGGGGAGAGGAATGAATTGGGCGGCTTTGGAAAACCAGTCGACCACAGTCAGGATGGCAGTGATGCCCTCAGACGGGGGGAACCCCGTGACAAAATCCAGGGATATGTGGGACCAGGGACGGTGAGGGAAAGGCAGTGGTTGGAGAAGGCCAGCCAGAGCTTGCCGAGGAGTCTTGTTCTGTACCGTGGGGTTATAGGGGGCATCCTGGAATGAGTAGGTGTGTCCAAACTTTTAACTGGTAGTGTATATAATTAATTCAAGCCCTTTGGCCACAGATTTACATTTGAATTGCCCATCCAAGAAGGCTCAAGGTCCACCCTATGGGACTCCCAATCACGGCCAATTGTGATACAGCCTGGAATCAAACGAAGGTCTTCTGCGACGCCTTTAGCACTGAGATGCAGTGCCTTGGACCGCTGCGTCACTTGGGAGCCCTGAATGCTGCTGCATAATGATGTAATATGCAAGGGAGATATGTAGCTAAGAAAGTATTACAAAGTGTATGTTGTGTAGTAAGCTGTTAGTAGCCCATGTGCCTCAACCTAATCATTTGGTCCCTTCCCTCCTCATAACTTAGCCTACTTCTCTGACTTGGTGGTGCACATGTAGCCTATAGCCTGTTTTAGAGAAATGTAATCATTGAATATTGTAAGAGCTACCATTGTCTGCTTATATGGCCCCTTCATTTATCCTACTGTTCTGACCTGGTGTACAGGGAGAATACTGTAAAAACAATCCATGTTTTAAATTTGGTCAATGTACATTTCAAAAGTGCTGAACAAATAGTTATATGGACTACGTCCGTCCTAGCTCGCTCTATAATGTCTTAAGCGAAATTATGGATTGCCTCGTATCCGCTCGTCGTTCCCTTATGCCATAGTTTGTACGTCTCAATTGCCAGTAGAAACCACATTTGTTTAAGCAAGTCAGTCATATCAGCTATGTTTTTTTAAGGCAGTAAATAAGGCTGAATTAACAGTTTTTCTGCCAGACAAGGCTCTGCTGATAGCCAGGTGTAGAGGTGGAAAGGATTCCCTCCATGGTGCTGAAAAGGGATTTATGTTGTCCCTAACAGTTTGTGGGCACTGTTTGTCACCGTTATGGTGCAATTCATGTATTGTTTAGTGTTGTGTAGTGGCTTTGTGGAGTTTGCCCCACCAAGATTGACATGCTAAAATCACCACTAGACAGAATAAAAAAATAGCAACGATAATAAAAACGGGTATGACAGAAACAGTGGATTCCTATTAGCACATCGCAGTCACTTACACAGGACGACTGCCTACACTTAAATGTGAGAGCTGAACTATGTGAAAGATAGGCTTTCTACATGTTTAGGGCTCCCGAGTGGCGCAGCGGTCTAAGGCACTGCATCTCAGTGCTAGAGGCGTCACCACAGGCACCCTGGTTTGAATCCAGGCTGTATCACAACCGGCCGTGATTGGAAGTCCCATAGGGAGGTGCACAATCATCCGGACTTGGCTGGTGTAAGCTGTCATTGTAAATAAGAATTTGTTCTTAAACAAAATAAAGATAAAACAAACAAAAAATTATATTTAAAATCTATTTTGTGCATGACACAAGTAATTTTTCCAACAATTGTTTACAAACAGATTATTTCGCTTCTAATTCACTGTCACAATTCCAATGGGTCAGAAGTTTACATACACTAAATTGACTGTGCTTTTAAACAGCTTGGAAAATTCCAAAAAAGGATGTCTTGGCTTTAGAAGCTTCTGATAGGCTAATTGACATAATTTGAGTCAATTGGAGGTGTACCTGTGGATGTATTTCAAGGCCTACCTTCAAACTCAGTGCCTCTTTGCTTGACATCATGGGAAAATCAAAAGAAATCAGCAAAGACTTCAGAAAAAAAATTGAAGACCTCTACAAGTCTGGTTCATCCTTGGGAGCAATTTCCAAACGCCTGAAAGTACCATGTTCATCTGTACAAACAATAGTACGCAAGTATAAACACCATGGGACCACGCAGCCGTCATACTGCTCAGGAAGGAGACGCATTCTGTCTCCGAGAGATTAACGTACTTTGTATGCGCAAAGTACAAATCAATCCCAAAACAACAGCAAAGGGCCTTGTGAAGATGCTGGAGGAAACAAGTACAAAAGTATCTATATCCACAGTAAAACGAGTCCTATATCAACATAACCTGAAAGGTCGCTCAGCAAGGAAGAAGCCACTGCTCCAAAACCGCCATAAAAAAGCCAGACTACGGTTTACAACTGCACATGGGGACAAAGATCATACTTTTTGGAGAAATGTCCTCTGGTCTGAGGAAACAAAAATAGAACTGTTTGGCCATAATGACCATCGTTATGTTTGGAGGAAAAAGGGGGAGGCACATCACAAAATAGATGGCATCATGAGGTAGGAAAATGATGTGGATATATTGAAGCAACAACTCAAGACATCAGTCAGGAAGTTAAAGCTTGATCGCAAATGGATCTTCCAAATGGACAATGACCCCAAGCATACTTCCAAAGTTGTGGCAAAATGGCTTAAGGACAGCAAAGTCAAGGTATTGCATTGGCCATAACAAAGCCCTGACCTCAATCCTATAGAAAATTTGTGGGCAGAACTGAAAAAGCGTGTGCAAGCAAGGAGGCCTACAAACCTGACTCAGTTACACCAGCTCTGTCAGGAGGAATGGGCCAAAATTCACCCAACTCATTGTGGGAAGTTTGTGGAAGGCTACCAAATACTAATTGAGTGTTTGTAAACTTCTGATCCATTGGGAATTTGATGAAAGAAATAAAAGCTTAAATAAATAATTTTCCCCTATTTTTCTGACATTTCACATTCTTAAAATAAAGTGGTGATCCTAATTGACCTAAGACATGGAATTTTTCCTATGATTGTGAAATTGGATTTGTGAAAAACTGAGTTTAAATGTATTTGTCTAAGGTGTACAGTGCCTTGCGAAAGTATTCGGCCCCCTTGAACTTTGCGACCTTTTGCCACATTTCAGGCTTCAAACATAAAGATATAAAACTGTATTTTTTTGTGAAGAATCAACAACAAGTGGGACACAATCATGAAGTGGAACGACATTTATTGGATATTTCAAACTTTTTTAACAAATCAAAAACTGAAAAATTGGGCGTGCATCTAGATGGTTTCTCCCAGGTGATGGGGAGGTTCAGGCAGTACCATGCCTCAGTGTAAAAAGGAAACATGAGGGGCCCCAAGCCCCAAAAAGTAACACATAAAGAAGAGTTACACAGAGACAAAGCACCCAAAACCTCTTGTTTTCCTCCAAAGTTACTTTAGGAACAGGAAATCTGTACGACTCTGGGCAGTATTGAAGAGCTACCAAACAATAGCTATAACAAAATGGCTACAGGATCACTTAGTAGAAGCACAGATAGAAAAATGAGACAGATATTTCACTGGATGTTTAAATGTGAAGCATCCGCTTGGTGTTTCCACTTACTTCCAAATAGGTAGGGAGAGGAAGCCCACTGGCGGGCAGTGAGAGGAAGCCCACTGGCGGGGAGTGAGAGGAAGCCCACTGGCGGGCAGTGAGAGGAAGCCCACTGGCGGGCAGTGAGAGGAAGCCCACTGGCGGGCAGTGAGAGGAAGCCCACTGGCGGGCAGTGGGAAAAGATTGAACAAGATGGATTTTGGCCGACATTCTGGAAATGTTTTCATCAATGAAACATTTGATCTCAATTCAGTTTTCTGTTTCCAAAATTAGAATATGTTATGAACAGAGTGGACTAAGGTTTGTAAACTTTAACCTTTGCAAAAGTTTTTTTTAAATGGCATTTTTTTTAGAAGGAGTGCAAAGGAGCGTTGAGTTATTGCACATGCGCACTTCACAGAGTAGGCGTTTCCTAATGAAAATATGCAGATGATGCTAGAATGCGCCAATAGGATCTCGCTAGCTTGTGCTTAGCTCTGCCCCCCTCCTTGCTTGTTCTGCCCACTATAGCTCATTTGTTCCCATTGGAAATGACTGGCTGTGGTCTATCTTGGTATAGTCATAAAAATCTTTGGTAGCAGCCTTGGGTCTTTATTTGAAAAATTGTCTGTGAACAGCAATGGGTCTCCCCTCGACAATAGTGGCAACAAAGATAGCAGTGTTCAGCATAAGGAAAACATGTAGTATCTGTACAGTCAAAACAATCTCTTCAAGCTTAGTGACAATGGGTTGGACAATAGGTCAGAGCCTAAAAGCAAGACTGGGGAAAGAAATGGTCCCAGAGCAAGCCTCAGTGCGCAGACAGGATTCAACTCTTCCACTCGGGTCACTTCCTCTTCCTCCACCCACACAGGAAGTGGTGTCATAGGATGCCACCTTTCCAATAAGTCAGTTTGTCAAATTACTGCGCTGCTAGCGCTTTCCCCAATCAAAAGTACTGTTGTTGTGAAGTGGAAATGTCTAGGAGCAATAACGGCTCAGCCGCGAAGTGTTAGGCCACACAAGCTCACAGAACAGGACGCCGAGTGCTGAAGCACATAGCGGGTAAAAATAGTCTGTCCTTGGTTGCAACACTCACTACCGACTGCCTCTGGAAGCAACGTCAGCACAAGAACTGTTTGCCAGGGGGTTTCATGAAATGGGTTTCCATGGCCCAGCATTCGCACACAAGCCTAAGATCACCATGCGCAAGCATCGGCTGGAGTGGTGTAAAGCTTGCCGCCGTTGGACTCTGGAGCAGTGGATACGTGATGTCTGGAGTGATGAATCATACTTCACCATCTGGCAGTCCGACACAAATCTGGGTTTGGCGGATGCCAGGAGAACGCTACCTGTCTGAATGCATATTGCCAACTGTGAAGTTTGGTGGAGGAGGAATAATGGTCTGGGGCTGTTTTCCATGGTTCGGGCTAGGCCCCTGTAGTTCCAGTTAACAGGAATGTTCAGGGTGGTATGGCTACAAGCGAAATAATATATTTTCACCCATTTTCTCCCCGAATTACGAGGCGAAGGTCGAGTCATGCGTCCTCCGAAACATGACCCGCCTGGCCACGCTAATAACACAGTTCAAAATGAAATATTGCTATACTTTTCCAGACGTCACCACCACCCACACACACAATTATTCCCACTCAAAATAGGAATCAGTTGATTGACTTTTTAAATGAATATTGTGTCAAAGCCAGACTTCACCAAATCAAATAGATGTTTATGTACAGTATTGACACCCTTGGTAAAGATGAACAATAATGACTGTATAAAATAAATAATTCAAATACCGAGCTATATTTGATGCTGTATATCATTTTGGATGAAATTATATTATTTTATATCAATACTAATTGCTGAGAGGGAGAGATTTTGTTTAACAAGTAATACTTTTTCTCCAAAAGATAGGGGTCAAAATGATTGACACCCCTAAATATTCTTATAAAAGTAATCAAACGTTTAGTATTTGGTCCCATATTCCTAGCACACAATGACTATGTCAAAGTTGTGACTCTGCAAACTTGTTGGATGCGGTTGCAATAGGTTTTAGTTGTGTTTCAGATTATGTTGTACCTCTCGCCATGACCAGTAATGGTTTTGGTTGTGTTTCAGATTATGTTGTACCTCTCGCCATGACCAGTAATGGTTTTAGTTGTGTTTCAGATTATGTTGTACCTCTCGCCATGACCAGTAATGGTTTTGGTTGTGTTTCAGATGATGTTGTACCTCTCGCCATGACCAGTAATGGTTTTGGTTGTGTTTCAGATGATGTTGTACCTCTCGCCATGACCAGTAATGGTTTTAGTTGTGTTTCAGATGATGTTGTACCTCTCGCCATGACCAGTAATGGTTTTGGTTGTGTTTCAGATGATGTTGTACCTCTCGCCATGACCAGTAATGGTTTTCACCCTCTGTAACTTTCTCACTAATTATTGTTCACAATTCATTCGGAATTATCCATAACCATGGTAGTATCCACATTCTTGTAGAATTGTTACATTCTATTCTCATTTACAATAACAGTATAGAGTCATTATTGCTCATCTTTATTTCAGACAAAGTGAGTGTGCTTTACACTAGAAGTAAAAAAATAAAACTTCACCGTGATCGTATTGAAAAAAATCTTATTTCGAAGAAGTGAACTTTCCCCAACTTAGACAGCTGGTGGTTGTTGTTTCAGATTTTGGAGGGGATGAGGTGGTGGACTGTGTGACAGTGGAGCCCTTCATGCTGTTCGACTGTGTGAAGCTCACCAAAACACTGCTAAAATGGACAGGAGGTGCAAGGCGTGTGTGTGTGTGTGTGTGTGTGTGTGTGTGTGTGTGTGTGTGTGTGTGTGTGTGTGTGTGTGTGTGTGTGTGTGTGTGTGTGTGTGTGTGTGTGTGTGTGTGTGTGTGCGTGCGTGCGTGCGTGCGTGCGTGCGTGCGTGCGTGCGTGCGTGCGTGCGTGCGTGCGTGCGTGCGTTTATTTGTGTGTGTCAGCATGTGTCTCAGGTGACTGTACAGCAGGGTTGACCCTGTGGTGAAAACAGCAGTGTAGTGAAACACATTCAGTGACATGTGATTCCATTTCTGGAAGTGAGAATTGTCTGAACCTTTACTGACCTCGCCACAGAAAACTGTTGAGATTCTGTTGAAATTCAGCCTGTACTGTATCTTCAAATCAAATTCAATGTACTGTAAGTGTTTTTGTGACCCTTGAATCCACTCTCATGTATCTAGGTGCTTATCACCTAAGGTCTGTCCTCTGTTGTAGCCTACAAAAAGACTAGGAATCTCAGCGTCTACATTTTTGATTTCATTTGACATTGATCTGTTTTATTTGCCTTTTGAGGCATATAGCAGGGAAGGAGACACCTGTAACCCCACCTCTTTAAGGAATACCTAGGATAGGATAAAGTAATCCTTCTCCCCCCTTAAAAGACCTAGATGCACTATTGTAAAGTGGCTGTTCCACTGGATGTCATAAGGTGAAAGCACCAATTTGTAAGTCGCTCTGGATAAGAGCGTCTGCTAAATGACTTAAATGTAAATGTAATGTAAATGTGTAATGTTGAAATGCTTCAATGGATGTTTATATGGGCTAGTTGAAGCAAAACTTGCTTAGCAGAGGATGATCCATCGACCTCTGCCGTCGTGGGCCCAGCACGCTTCCACTGCGCCACTCTGCTTTCATCCACCCCAGATCTCTGCGTCGTGGGCCCAGCACGCTTCCACTGCGCCACTCTGCTTTCATCCACCCCAGATCTCTGCGTCGTGGGCCCAGCACGCTTCCACTGCGCCACTCTGCTTTCATCCACCCCAGATCTCTGCGTCGTGGGCCCAGCACGCTTCCGCTGCGCCACTCTGCTTTCATCCACCCCAGATCTCTGCGTCGTGGGCCCAGCACGCTTCCGCTGCGCCACTCTGCTTTCATCCACCCCAGATGAGACTCTGATGATGAATCTCCATCACTGGTTTAGGAGGCCAGAGCCTTATCCATTAGGTCACTAGGGCACTGTTAAACAGGAAATAACTATATGAACTGTCAGAAGTAGTGAAAAAGAATCTGCATGGGAAGGTCTGAGGCCTGCCCATGAAAAGAGGCTTTTTCATCCCTGTTTGCACTTTATAGCTAGAATCCAACTGGTGGTTTCGATTCATCGACATCTGGGTTATGAGCCCAGCACGCTTCCCATGTCTTCTGCTGAGGAAGGAGGTATATAGCAGGGAAGGTGGGTGTGTAATGTTAACACTCTTCAATGGAAGTTTATATTGTATTCAATCCAGACCCACTGGCTCCAGGTCATCTACAAGTCCATGCTAGGTAAAGCTCCGTCTTATCTCAGTTCACTGGTCACGATGGCAACACCCATCCGTAGCACGCGCTCCAGCAGGTGTATCTCACTGATCATCCCTAGAGCCAACACCTCATTTGGCCGCCTTTCGTTCCAGTACTCTGCTGCCTGTGACTGGAACGAATTGCAAAAATCGCTGAAGTTGGAGACTTTTATCTCCCTCACCAACTTCAAACATCAGCTATCTGAGCAGCTAACCGATCGCTGCAGCTGTACATAGTCTATTGGTAAATAGCCCACCCATTTTCACCTACCTCATCCCCATACTGTTTTTATTTATTTACTTTTCTGCTCTTTTGCACACCAATATCTCTACCTGTACATGACCATCTGATCATTTATCACTCCAGTGTTAATCTGCAAAATTGTAATTATTCGCCTACCTCCTCATGCCTTTTGCACACATTGTATATAGACTCCCCTTTTTTTCTACTGTGTTATTGACTTGTTAATTGTTTACTCCATGTGTAACTCTGTGTTGTCTGTTCACACTGCTATGCTTTATCTTGGCCAGGTCGCAGTTGCAAATGAGAACTTGTTCTCAACTAGCCTACCTGGTTAAATAAATGTGAAATAAAAAATAAAAAAATAAAATCAGATCACAGAAACTGCTACTGTGTTACTGTGTTTCCTTTCAGCTGTCTAAACCAAACATTAGATGGATTGTAGCTCGAACGGTTCAACCAAACAAGGAAGTAGTGCCATGCTCTGGTTAGACAAACCAGTTTAGCGCCTGACATTAACAAGAAACAAATGTCTCCAAATGATTTGTTAATTCAGTGGTACCATGGCTGTATTCAATAGGCACCAAATGGAAGAAAACTGACTCTAACAGAGAGGGACTACTTAGACTTGTCCAATAAAGAAACGCTCATTTTGTTTTCCGTTGCATAAACATTGTAAAACACTTTCAGCTGTGTGCCCTAATGAATACAACCCAGGATGGCTTGTATAATATTCACGAGGTATAAGTTCAGATGGTCCAGTTCCTTGCATCAGGTGACTCGCCCACCTTCTCGAGATCATATGACCGTGATGTCACAGATGTTGCTATTAGCACTCGTGACCTGTTTTATTCCTGACCATTACAGGCTTTACTAGCTTCCTCCTTCAACAATGCTTAACAAGCCCCAAAATACAGTACTTACAGTTGGGGGGACTTTGAGATACCGATCAAGTTTATTTACACAATCAAAATGATTGTTTTTATTCGTTTGTGGCACCAGCTCATTTGCTTGGAGGGAAACAGGTACAATAGCTCCTGCCTTGACAGTACGTCCAAAGTGGAGGCTGCTGAGGGGAGAACGGCTCATAATAATGGCTGGAATGGAGCGAATGGAATGGCATCCAACCATGTGTTCGATGTGTTTGATAGCGTTCCACTGATTCCACTCCACCCGTTACCACGAGCCCGTTCTCCTCGATATGGGTGCCACCGACCAACTGTGACACAAACAAGTATTCATAGGAAGGTCTTTTTTTGTAGAAACGTACCTATCACACCATAAAAGCCATATAAATGCCATCTTTACCAGTTGTGAAGTTGTAAATACCATGCTTTTGTTTTTTGTTTCCGTGCTTTTGAACTCGTTGAGAAACGCTGATTCCACAAGCTGTGTAAACCTTAAACTAAAAGTACAGCTATCATGCTTGTAAACTAATTTTAGTGTCCAAAAAACATATTCATATATTTATTTTATGAATACATCTTTGTTGTTGCATTTAATTGCAGACAATGATGGTATGGAGGTAATTCCCTAAGTAGGTGACATCAGATTGGAGCATGTGGGAGAAGTGGGTGCTCAGGATGATAGACTAGTTTCCCACTAGTAATTACCAGTTGGAGGGCCATTGAAGTGGATTTTTCTCAGTTGTATGTGGTAAATTCCCACTTCCCACTTGGTTATGAACGCAGCATTAGCCTGGCCTATGGAAACATATTATTCTTTGGTCTCATAGGAAAGGGGTTTCTGGGCGTCTCTGGTGAAAAGGAAAACCTGAATCCAGCCCTAGGATCTGGAGCCTTAGTTTCGTACTGTTTATAAGGAAGTGACTAAGCGCTCCTGCAGCAGTCAGTCTGCTTATTGGTGTGTGTGAGTGAGTGTGTGGAACATTTGGAAGCATGAGGACCTTCGTGTTGTTGATGTGCCTTGTAGTGGGCTGCCTGGCTCAGGCACCTCATACATGCAGTAAGTAAAATAAAGAGTGTGTGTATGTGTGTGTGTGTGAGAGAGAGAGAGAGAGAGAGAGAGAGAGCAATTGTGTTGTAAATTGAGTAGTAAACCTAAGAGCTGCAGTGTGTACAGTATAACCCTGATTTAACACCTGTACTGTACACAACTTGTACTGTAGGCAGAGCAGAGCTGGAAAAGTTGGTAGATGTTTTCTTCTATGTTTATAGTGTATATGTCCCTTTTTATGGCTAAATTGTGCATTTAACACAAGAAAATGGATAACTAATAAACTTATAAAACACCCCTCCCTCTCTCAGGGTCTCCCCCTCTTCTGACCGGAGCCCTCTCTGTGGTAAGTCTGTGCTTTGTCTCTCCACAGTAGGCGGGAATACATGACTATGGAGTTCCCATGACGATAATACCAGAAGGAATATTTGGACATATAAATATGGCTGTAAATATAAAAAATATATATATTGATATCCTGTCTTGTAAAATTACAAAATCAAAAATATTAATTTGGTCACAAAAAAAGGAAAGCAAATACTGTATTAATATGGCAATTATTACATTTGCTATAATAATGATATGATCTGCTATAATAATGATATAATATGCTATAATAATGATATACTCTGCTATAATAATGATATACTCTGCTATAATAATGATATAATCTGCTATAATAATGATATACTCTGCTATAATAATGATATACTCTGCTATAATAATGATATACTCTGCTATAATAATGATATAATCTGCTATAATAATGATATACTCTGCTATAATAATGATATACTCTGCTATAATAATGATATGATATGCTATAATAATGATATAATCTGCTATAATAATGATATACTCTGCTATAATAATGATATGATCTGCTATAATAATGATATAATTTGCTATAATAATGATATAATATGCTATAATAATGATATACTCTGCTATAATAATGATATAATAATGATATGATCTGCTATAATAATGATATAATATGCTATAATAATGATATACTCTGCTATAATAATGATATACTCTGCTATAATAATGATATAATCTGCTATAATAATGATATACTCTGCTATAATAATGATATACTCTGCTATAATAATGATATACTCTGCTATAATAATGATATACTCTGCTATAATAATGATATAATCTGCTATAATAATGATATACTCTGCTATAATAATGATATACTCTGCTATAATAATGATATGATATAATAATGATATAATCTGCTATAATAATGATATACTCTGCTATAATAATGATATGATCTGCTATAATAATGATATAATTTGCTATAATAATGATATAATATGCTATAATAATGATATACTCTGCTATAATAATGATATAATCTGCTATAATAATGATATACTCTGCTATAATAATGATATACTCTGCTATAATAATGATATACTCTGCTATAATAATGATATACTCTGCTATAATAATGATATAATCTGCTATAATAATGATATACTCTGCTATAATAATGATATACTCTGCTATAATAATGATATAATCTGCTATAATAATGATATACTCTGCTATAATAATGATATGATATGCTATAATAATGATATAATCTGCTATAATAATGATATGATCTGCTATAATAATGATATAATATGCTATAATAATGATATAATATGCTATAATAATGATATAATATGCTATAATAATGATATACTCTGCTATAATAATGATATACTCTGCTATAATAATGATATACTCTGCTATAATAATGATATACTCTGCTATAATAATGATATACTCAGCCATAATAATCCCTGTCACACTCCTGTCCTTTCAGGCAAATGAGAAGTTTTATGCAAATGCAAAATACACCTATGATGCGATGCTCAAGCGTATCCGCTTCAAGGAGGTTGGCTCTTATGAGAACAAGACATTCGGCATTGATGCCCTTCTGCTCTTCAGAGAGGTAACAAACACTTATTCACAACAATAACCATGTATTCACAATAACAACCACTTATTCAACATACCGGTACACAAAAATCCCAGTCATGCTAGGGCTGTCAAACGATAGTGTTTTTAATCGAGTTAATTGCAAATTCCAAAATTTGCTCAAAGTGAGCTGTAATTTACAATGTTTCATATTAAAACGTCTTCATTTTGTCAAATGTAACGGTTCGCAGAATTAGTTTTTGTTAGTTTTTTTGGGGGTAGAGCAGGTTAAATATTGTGGCTTCAATCAATGTGATTGTCTGCATCATTTTCAATCCCTTATATATTTCTTTAGTAAATATATATATATATAAAATATATATTTAATATATTTTCCTTTATTATTTTCACCTAACCCGACCACCCCTCCCCTAATTGGAGTAAACTAATGGACAACAACACTCAGGCTTCTACTTCTAGTTTATACATACTGTATTTTACGGACACAGTATATTTTACAATAGTTATCTTTTGTTTGTTTTTAGTCCCACACTTCAGCTAACTTCAACCCCTCCCATCTATAGCTGAAGAACATCCTGTTTTGATTTATATTTGTCATTTATTTTTCAACTGTGCCGTGATGTTTCACAAATGTTCTGAATCGTTCTATTCTCATCGTTTCCAAAACAGCATGGAATACAATTAATTATGGCAGGAGTTCAAATTGAAGAAGTGGCAGAAACCAACCAATTAGGAGTGCAGCTAGACAACTGCTCTTCATGGTCGTCTCAAATAATCATCTATGTAAAAACATATTAAAACAGCATGCATGATCAGAAGGATAGCTAAATATTTACCAGGGAAAATTCTTAAGCAAATAACACCAGCATTAATTGAGAATCAGGTGAACTACTGTTCTGTGGTCTGGGGAAATGCATCATCAAGTGAAGTTAGGAGGCTGCAGATGGCACAGAACAAAGCAGCAAGGATTGTTTTAAGGTGGAGATATGGTTATTCTGTTGCAGTCATGCGCAGTGTTCTTGGTTGGTCATCAATCGACAAGGTAATTGAAAAAAACATGCTTATTTTATTTCATAATATACCTCATTTAAAACGGCCAAGTTCTATTCACAACGGTATTCAGTTGGTAAGAGACAGACATTCCGTAAATACTAGGAATAGATTGTCCACCATTAATGCGTTATCTAGACAGAAAAGAGAAATAGGCAAAATAACATTTAGATTTAGAGCAATAAAGAAATTGAATAAAAGATCTGAGCAAACCAGAAACCTTTCAATATATACATTTAAACATTATTTTAAAACCATTTAAATATAATAGATAGAAATGTTGTGGGACTATAGTAGATGAAGAATCAATATTTTTTAGATTTAGTATTCATTGGGTTATTATATTAGTATGTCATGTATGTTTGTAGTAGTGTGTTATATGTGAAAATGTGTTCGTATTATAAATTGTATTTGAATGTTTAAGGACTCCTGGAAGATGAGTCCAAATGGGGACGAAAAGAGATCCAAATCAAATCAAATCTACAGATTGTAAATTAAAGATAAACATTTCTGCTAAGAGTATTATTATATTATTGTTCGATTGATTATGACTTTTATATCACCCAGCAGTGCTATTTGCAAAGTTAGCTCCAGGTAAATGTTGCAATTCAAACATCATACAAACCAGCTTTTCCTCCGACTTCTCCCAGGGTGTCATGTATACGATTAACCACAGGAACAAAACCTGTAAGAAGGAGAGGCTGAAAAGGGAGGACTTCCACCCTATGGAGATCCCTGCCGATGCTGCTCTGCTGGGCCAGGTTATCTTAGGGAGCTCCTCTGGTCCAGGACAAGGTCTGCTGGTCAACACCTGGTATGGAGAAGTTGCAACCCCAAGTGGTAAGGAAATGGACAAGGCATGCAGTTTGTTAAATACTTGCCTTTTATTTGTGGCCTTCCTCTCTCCGAGGGAATACCAAGAAACATTCCATAGCAACCAGTTGTTGCATGGCAATTCAGATTTGTGATTCTGTTCTCAAATCACATTTCTACTCACTGATTGTGGCTTTCTGACTTTGGATCAATTTCATCACCAGGTAAAGACAAGTGGGTGAGTACCTTCACTGAGTTTGGGTGCATACCTGTCAGCTCTGCATACTACACGGACAAGACCGGCTGGATGCTTTCAAGGTTAGTGTGTCTATTATTGGGCAGTGAATTAAATATGACAGTTTTTGTATATAGTACCAGTCAAAGGTTTGGACACACCTACTCATTCAAGGGTTTTTCTTTATTTGTACTAAATTCTACATTGTAGAATAGTAGTGAAGACATCAAAACTATGAAATAACACATATGGAATCATGTAGTAACCAAAAAAGTGGTAAACAAATGAAAATATATTTTATATTTGAGATTCATCAAAGTAGCCACCCTTTGCCTTGATGACAGCTTTGCACAATCTTGGCATTCTCTCAACCAGCTTCATGAGGTAGTCACCTGGAATGCATTTCACTTAACAGGTGTGCATTGTTAAAAGTACATTTGTGGAATTTCTTTCCTTCTTAATGCATTTGAGCCAATAAGTTGTGTTGTGACAAGGTAGGGGTGGTATAAAGAAGATAGCCCTATTTGGTAAAAAAACAAGTCCATATTATGACAAGAACAGCTCAAATAAGCAAAGAGAAATGACAGGACATCATTACTTTAAGACATGAAGGTCAGTCAATATGGACAATTTCAAAAACTTTGAAAGTTTCTTGGAGTGAAGTCACAAAAACCATCAAGGGCTATGATGAAACAGACTCTCATGAGGACCGCCAAAGGAAACGAAGACCCAGAGTTACCTCTGTTGCAGAGAAGTTCATTAGACTTACCAGCCTCAGGAATTGCAGTCCAAATAAATGCTTCACAGAGTTTAAGGAATAGACATATCTTAACATCAACTGTTCAGAAGAGACAGCGTGAATCAGGCTTTCATGGTCGAATTGCTGTTAAGAAACCACTACTAAAGGACACCAATAATAAGAAGAGACTGGCATGGGCCAAGAAACACGAGTAATGGACATTAGACTGATGGAAATCTCTCCTTTGGTCTGTTGAGTCAAAATGTGAGATTTATTATTTATTTATTTTACCCCTTTTTCTCCCCAATTTCGTGGTATCCAATTGTTTTAGTAGCTACTATCTTGTCTCGTCGCTACAACTCGGGAGATACGAAGGTTGAAAGTCATGCGTCCTCCGATACACAACCCAACCAAGCCGCACTGCTTCTTAACACAGCACGCATCCAACCCGGAAGCCAGCCACACCAATGTGTCGGAGGAAACATTGTGCACCTGGCAACCTTGGTTGGCGCGCACTGCGCCTGGCCCGCCACAGGAGTCGCTGGTGCGCGATGAGACAAGTATATCCCTACCGGCCAAACCCTCCCTAACCCGGACGACGCTAGGCCGGTTACGACAGAGCGGCCGGTTACGACAGAGCCTGGGCGCGAACCCAGGGTCTCTGGTGGCACAGCTGGCACTGCAGTACAGCGCCCTTAACTGCGCCACCCGGGAGGCCCCAAAATGTGAGATTTTTGGTTCCAACAGCCATGTCTTTGTGAGATGCAGAGTAGGTGAACGGAAGATCTCCACATGTGTGATTTCCACTGTGAAGCATGGAGGAAGAGGTCTGATGGTGTGGGGTGCTATTCTGGTGACACTGCATGATTTATTTAGGATTAAAGGCACACTCAACCAGCATGGGTACCACAGCATTCTGCAGCGATACGCCATCCCATCTGGTTCGCGCTTAGTGGGACTATCATTTGTTTTCAACAGGACAATGACCCATAACACACCTCCAGGCTGTGTAAGGGGAATTTGACCAAGGAGAGTAATGGTGCTGCATCAGATGACTTGGCCTCCACAATCACCCGACCTCAACCCAATTGAGATGGTTTGGGATGAGTTGGACCTCAGAGTGAAGGAAAAGCAGCCAACAAGTGTTCAGCATATGTGGGAACTTGATTTGTTTAGCACTTTTTTTGTTTACTACATGATTCCATATGTGTTATTTTGTAGTTTTGATGTCTTCATTATTATTCTGCAATGTAGAAAGTAGTAAAACGAAGGAAAACCCCTTCAATGAGTAGGTGTGTCCAAACTTCTGACTGGTACTGTATATATATATATACACGTGTGTAGTGTCATATTTGACATCAATACATGGTCTATGTAGTCTTTGTTCCATATCCTCGTTCTGAGAAACTTCCTCAGTCCATTATGTGTTCCTGAAAGCAATCAAAAGAATGTCTTAATTTCACTTGTGTGATACTTATGGAAACATAGAATCCATAATTTAATATAAATAATAATAAAAGCATTTTAAATTATTAACGCATAACTCCCCTCAAGCATGGATTTGACTGTTGTTAAATCTACAGATATCCATTATGTTATAATTATATAATCTTTTCATTTTTTTTACTCACAGCTTCTTCAACATTGTCGTTGGGATCCTGGACCCCCGGGAGTTCTTCCCTCCTAAATTCTGTCAGGGCGCTTTACTGGATGAGACTGAAGAGGCTGCCAACTTCTACAGCATTTTCAAAAACTTTACAAAATATTCCTAAAGGACATTGTCTTTCATTTTCTTATGAGAATTTCACACAACTATTGCTAATTTTTAACCTGAGATAAAAAGCTGTTTTTTCCCCAAATGAATTCATAAATATAAAAAAGGACTGTGTTAGTGTAGGAAAAACACAAGTTACAAAACTAATATACTACTGACCATGTTACAAGTCAGTTGCACTGAGCATTATATGTACACATTACCATCGCAAACGTTAATTTCTTGCATTGAACTGTCCTTCTGAATCATTTGTTTTCAAAGGCAAGTCTACAGTCCGGGTTAGGGTTTGGCCGGGGTAGACCGTCATTGTAAATAAGAATTGGTTCTTAACTGAATTGCCTAGTTAAATAAAGGTCCAATCAAATAAATACAGTAATAGTTTCATAGTCTAGTGGACAGCTAGCACTTCACAAGACCTCTTCATATTGTGTAGACATAGAAAGAAACGTCCAGATAAGAGACTCGGCCAGTTGTATCAAGAAATTACTTATTATACTATACTGACTTTACTGCAATGGAACAACAGACAGACTTCAACAACCAACTAGCTACTGTGCTACAGGACGGGTTAACCTGGTAGCAGTAATATGTCACTCCCCTTAGCTCCTCCTCCTCCTGCACTCCCACATTGGCAGCCATCACCCCTGGCTCCCAGCCCTCTTTTTCCAACCACAACATCCTGGCATCAGGGTCATCGTCTGAAAACCAGAGGTGAGACCCAGAGTTCCTCAATGCCTCCAGGTACTGCTTTAGCACCTGGCTGACCTTGGCTCCCCATTCCCTAGACTGTAGCAAGGTATCTATGGTGCACTTGTCTAGAATGAGGTCCAGGCTCTCAGAACCAAGTCCAGCTTTGAGGAAGGATTCTGAGGTTGCATGGTTTTGTTTGCTCTGTGTTCCTACATTAGGCGCACAGCAATAGGGGAGATGTCAGCACAGGTCATCTGCACTGGCCAGGGAGAGTCTTTGTGTATGCAGGGTCTTAGGCCAGAGGAACCACAGCCCATGTCGAGGACGCTAAGTAACGCATCCGAGTTGGGAATGTGGCATGGGCAGGATGAAGTGCCGGATTGCGTCAAAATCAAAGAACCATTCAAAGGTCTAGCTTTTGTTTTCTGTGTAGAATCGGTCCCATGTTGCTTTTTCGTCCATGTTGTTGATAAATGAGTAGGGACAGAAAGGTGAATGTCAGGGAGAAAACTAAAACATACTGGCAGTATTATATCATTTTCATAATGTCAGTTTATAAACCCTTAAAGCAGAGTTTCCCCGACCACTACACAGCTGATTCTAATAATGAACTCATCATCAAGCTTTGGTTATTTGAATCAGCTGTGTAGTGCTAGTGCAAAAAACAAAACATGCATTGGGGGCAGGACCGAGTTTGGGAAAACCTAACTTAAAGGGGCAATCTACAGTTGCTTCATCCATCGTTGGACTTTTGAATGAATGAAATGTGCCCATTGATTCTTGAAGGATCATTTATAAATGCCTCATGAGCTTAGTTCAACTGTTGTACCCCATCAGAATCCAAAATATAAGCTTGTTTCACTCCAATGTTTGTAAAGGAAACGTAAACAAACACTATACAGCCTCAAAACATGGTTAAAACTATTGTCACGAATTCCCTGCTGGTAACTATGATCTCACAACCCTTTCAAGTTGTACACTCCTCTCCCTACCGGAGCCTGAGAGTCTTGAGCAGGGGTGTCACACTCATTCAATGGTGGGCTGAGTGACTGCAGGTTTTTTGTTTAAGACCTAGACAACCAGGTGAGGGGAGTTCCGTACTAATTAGTAACCTTAATAAATCAATCAAGTACAAGGGAGGAGCGAAAACCTGTAGACACTCAGCCCCTGTGAAATACATTTGACACGTGGTCTAGGGGTAACATAAACCAGCCTCTCAAATGCTCTCTGGCCTGTGTGTCCTGGGCCCTGATTGGTTGCTAAGAGGCACATTGTTAAGGGGCAGGTCACCTGACAGCTCTTCTGACTGACTTTCTCAACAGAAATATCTGAATAGATAGCAAGGAAGGTAGCCAACAGTATTTAGCTAGAAGCCAGAGGTCAAATTGAATGTGTTAGCGTCTAGGTTGCATCAACTTATTTTACGAAACAGAAAGAAATGGAGACATAGTTGTTAGACTGGATTGGTGCCGCACACGTGATGTTGTGATTCATTTCCCTAACCTCCTTGGATAGATTGTCAGTATGTTTAAAATCTCACTGCTCCTGTAGCTACATACTGGTGCGCAGTGGTGGACGGCTGCACATGCGTCAACCAATGTAAACAAGTATGCAGTACTGTGGAGGCACTTCTATATACTCTTTCGATACACACACATATATATATACAGTTGAAGTCGGAAGTTTACATACACCATAGCCAAATACATTTAAACTCAGTTTTAGACAATTCCTGACATTTAACTCTAGTAAAAATTCCCTGACTTAGGTCAGTTAGGATCACCACTTTATTTTAAGAATGTGAAATGTCAGAACAATAGTGGAAGCCACAACTTTGGAAGTATGCTTGGGGTCATTGTCCATTTGGAAGACCCATTTGCGACCAAGCTTTAACTTCCTGAGTGATGTCTTGAGAAGTTGCTTAAATATATCCACATCATTTTCCACCCTCATGATGCCATCTATTTTGTGAAGTGCACCAGTTCCTCCTGCAGCAAAGCTCCCCCACAACATGATGCTGCCACAGAACACGTCTCCTTCCTGAGTGGTATGACGGCTGTGTGGTCCCATGGTGTTTATACTTACCTTCAGTTGTTGCTCCCAAGGGTGAACCAGACTTGTGGAGGTTTTGGTCATGGCAGATTTTTTTTTTCCCCCATGATGTCAAGCAAAGAGGCACTGAATTTGAAGGTAGGCCTTGAAATACATCCACAAGTACACCTCCAATTGACTGAAATGATGTCAATTAGCCTATCAGAAGCTTCTAGAGCCATGACATAATTTTCTGGAATTTTCCAAGCTGTTTAAAGGCACAGTCAATTTAGTGTATGTACACTTCTGAGCCACTGGAATTGTGATTACAGTGAATTATAAGTGAAATTATCTGTCTGTAAACAATTGTTGGAAAAATTACTTGTGTCATGCACAAAGTAGATGTCCTAACCGACTTGCCAAAACTATAGTTTGTTAACAACAAATTTGCAGAGTGGTTCAAAAACGAGTTTTAATGACTCCAACCTAAGTGTATGTAAACTTCCGACTTCAACTGTAGAGTACCAGTCAAAAGTTTGGACACACCTACTCATTGAAGGGTTTTTCTTTAGTGTTGCTATTTTCTACATTGTAAAATAATAGTGAAGACATCAAAACTATGAAACAACACATGGAATCATGTCGTAAGCAAAAAAAGAGTTAAATAAATCAAGTTCCCAAATATGCTGAACACTTGTTGGCTGTTTTTCCTTCACTCTGCAGTTCATCTCAATCGGGTTGAGGTCAGGTGATTGTGGAGGCCATGTCATCTGATGCAGCCTCATCACTCTCCTTCTTGGTCAAATAGCCCTTACACAGTCTGGAGGTGTGTTATGGGTCATTGTCCTGTTGAAAAACAAATGATAGTCCCACTAAGCGCGAACCAGATTGGATGGCGTATCGCTGCAGAATGCTGTGGTAGTCATGCTGGTTAAGTGTGCCTTTAATTCTAAATAAATCAGTGTCACCAGCACAGCACCCCACACCATCAGACCACTTCCTCCATGCTTCACGGTGGAAACCACACATGCAGAGATCCTCTGTTCACCTGCTCTGCATCTCTGAAAGACATGGCTGTTGGAACCAAAAATCTCAAATTTGGACTCATTAGACCAAAGGACAGATTTCCACCGGTTTAATGTCCATTACTAGTGTTTCTTGGCCCAAGCCAGTCTCTTCATAATGGTGTCCTTAAATAGTAGTTTCTTTGCAGCAATTCGACCATGAAGGCCTGATTCACATAGTCTCCTCTGAACAGTTAATGTTGAAATGTTTGTTACTTGAACTCTGAAGCATTTATTTGGGCTGCAATTTCAGAGGCTGGTAACTAATGAACTTCTCTGCAGCAGAGGTAACTCTGGGTCCTTTCCTTTGGCAGTCCTCATGAGAGCCAGTTGTCAAAGCGCTTGGTTTTTACTACAGCACTCGAAAAAACTTTAGAAGTTCTTGACATTTTCCAGATTGACTGACCTTCATGTTTTAAAGACTGTCATTTCTCTTTGCAAATGTAAGCTGTTCTTGCCATAACATGGACTTGGTCTTTTACCAAATAGGGCTATACCACCCCTACCTTGTCACAACACAACTGATTGGCTCAAACGCATTAATGAAAGGAATTCCACAAATTAACAAGGCACCTGTTAATTGAAATGCATTCCAGGTGACTACCTCATTTTAAATAAAAAATTAACTAGGCAAGTGCGTTAATAACAAATTCTTTACAATGACTGCCTACCACCGGCCAAACCCGTACGACGCTGGGCTAATTGTGCACCACCCTATGGGACTCCCAATCACGGCCAGATGTGATACAGCCTGGATTCGAACCAGGGACTGTAGCAACACCTCTTGCACTGAGATGCAGTTCCTTAGACCGCTGTGCCACTCAGGAAGTAGCCTGAGGTGAGACAATTCCAAGAATGTGCCAAGCTGTCAAGGCAAGGGGTGGCTACTTTGAAGTATCTAAAATAGAAAAATATTGATTTGTGTAACACTTTTGGTTACTACATGATTCCCATACGTGTTATTTAATAGTTGATGTCTTCACTATTAAATTCTACAATGTAGAAAATAGTAAAAAAATACAAATAAAACTTGAGTATGTGTGTCCAAACTTGTGACTGCTACTGTGTGTGACACACGCACAGAGAGATAAGGACATTACATAGACACGGAAGTTATTCAAATACTACATTTCAGATTGCTGCTATGCCCGCTGAAATGTGACAATACCAGACGAGTGACAAATACATTAACATACAAGTCAAATAAGATGTCACCCCTTTAATAAAACTCATGAAACGCAGTGGACCAAAGGAAAATAATCCAACAAAAAAAGCAAGTTGATAACATTTACAACCACCAAAAAAAAAAAAAAAAAACTGTACAACTCTATACTCCTGGATTCACGGCTATTTTTTGAAAATCTTTTTTTTATTAATTCACTTTTCTGTGATGAGGGGAAACTGGAGTGAAGGAGAAGAGGGCTGTATAATGTGATAGTTTTTTTCTCTCTCAGATACAATAGTGTAACCTTCGTACACACGTATGCATCAACGTGGCAGTTGAAGTATTTCTCCACTGCCACTACAGCAGTGGAAAAGGGGGGGAATCTCTAAAACAGCAGATTGTTATTTGTACAAGATGTCGTAGTGGCCGGGTCTATAGAGGAGGAAGACACGAGGCTCGCTGCCTTCAGGGAAGACATGGTGGTTGACAGAGCCTCCCTCACCCCGGTCCATGTACTCCACTAGGATGGACACGTTCAAGGCCTGGGCCAAGGCAATGATGTGGATATGGTCACTTTCTTTAGACATGGGCTCCACCTCCTGGACAGGAGAAACACAGACGACAATTGAAGTGTTTTGACTTGTTATCGCTGTTACGCAAGACAGAAAAAGTAATGAAGACATTGGAATGTGCATGCTGCGTACCCAAGAGGACCATGTAGGAACACTAGTTCTGACTCATTGCACACAACCTAGGTTCCGTTTTAGGACCACTATTGTTTTCACTATATATTTTACCTCTTGGGGATGTCATTCGAAAACATAATGTTAACTTTCACTGCTATGCGGATGACACACAGCTGTACATTTCAATGAAACATGTTGAAGCCCCAAAATTGCCCTCGCTAGAAGCATGTGTTTCAGACATAAGGAAGTGGATGGCTGCAAACTTTCTACTTTTAAACTCGGACAAAACAGAGATGCTTGTTCTAGGTCCCAAGAAACAAAGAGATCTTCTGTTGAATCTGACAATTCATCTTAATGGTTGTACAGTCGTCTCAAATAAAACTGAAGGACCTCGGCGTTACTCTGGACCCTGATCTCTCTTTTGAAGAACACATCAATACCATTTCAAGGACCGCTTTTTTCCATCTACGTAACATCGCAAAAATCAGAAACTTTCTGTCCAAAAATGATGCAGAAAAATTAATTCATGCTTTTGTCACTTCTAGGTTAGACTACTGCAATGCTCTACTTTCCGGCTACCCGGATAAAGCACTAAATAAACTTCAGTTAGTGCTAAATACGGCTGCTAGAATCCTGACTAGAACCAAAAAATTTGATCATATTACTCCAGTGCTAGCCTCCCTACACTGGCTTCCTGTCAAAGCAAGGGCTGATTTCAAGGTTTTACTGCTAACCTACAAAGCATTACATGGGCTTGCTCCTACCCATCTCTCTGATTTGGTCCTGCCGTACATACCTACACGTACGCTACGGTCACAAGACGCAGGCCTCCTAATTGTCCCTAGAATTTCTAAGCAAACAGCTGGAGGCAGGGCTTTCTCCTATAGATCTCCATTTTTATGGAACAGTCTGCCTACCCATGTCAGAGACGCAAACTCGGTCTCAACCTTTAAGTCTTTACTGAAGACTCATCTCTTCAGTGGGTCATATGATTGAGTGTAGTCTGGCCCAGGAGTGGGAAGGTGAACGGAAAGGCTCTGGAGCAACGAACCGCCCTTGCTGTCTCTGCCTGGCCGGGTTCCCCTCTTTCCACTGGGATTCTCTGCCTCTAACCCTATTACAGGGGCTGAGTCACTGGCTTACTGGGGCTCTCTCATCCTGTCCCTGGAGGGGGTGAGTCACCTGAGTGGGTTGATTCACTGATGTGGTCATCCTGTCTGGGTTGGCACCCCCCCCTTGGGTTGTGCCGTGGCGGAGATCTTTGTGGGCTATACTCATCCTTGTCTCAGGATGGTAAGTTGGTGGTTGAAGATATACCTGTATTGGTGTGGGGGCTGTGCTTTGGCAAAGTGGGTGGGGTTATATCCTTCCGGTTTGGCCCTGTCCGGGGGTGTCCTCGGATGGGGCCACAGTGTCTCCTGACCCCTCCTGTCTCAGCCTCCAGTATTTATGCTGCAGTAGTTTGTGTCAGGGGGCTAGGGTCAGTTTGTTATATCTGGAGTACTTCTCCTGTCCTATTCGGTGTCCTGTGTGAATTTAAGTGTTCTTTCTAATTCTCTCTTTCTCTCTCTCTCGGAGGACCTGAGCCCTAGGACCATGCCTCAGGACTACCTGGCCTCAGGACTACCTGACATGATGACTCCTTGCTGTCCCCAGTCCACCTGGCCGTGCTGCTGCTCCAGTTTCAACTGTTCTGCCTGTGATTATTATTATTCGACCATGCTGGTCATTTATGAACATTTGAACATCTTGGCCATGTTCTGTTATAATCTCCACCCGGCACAGCCAGAAGAGGACTGGCCACCCCACATATCCTGGTTCCTCTCTAGGTTTCTTCCTAGGTTTTGGCCTTTCTAGGGAGTTTTTCCTAGCCACCGTGCTTCTACACCTGCATTGCTTGCTGTTTGGGGTTTTAGGCTGGGTTTCTGTACAGCACTTTGAGATATCAGCTGATGTACGAAGGGCTATATAAATAAATTTGATTTGACAACCAGACAAAATTCAAGCCATATGTAAACAAATCATCAATCTAGCTTCTCGCCTTAAACTAGCGTTGTGTTTATTAAAACACACTAACAAAAGATTACACAAGAATAACAAGTGTTTCTTTTTGGGCGAGTAGAGATAGTTTCACCCTGTTTCAGAGTGTTTTCATCCGCTTCATACCTACTGAACACGACCCAATTGGAACCCACCTGCTGGCAGAACTCCTTGACGGATCGTCCACCCTCGATGAAGTGCTGGAAGAAGCCGTGCTCCCTCTGCAGGTAGCCTGAGGTGAGCAGCCGCAGGTACACCACGATGTAGTCTGACACGCTCTGGTCTCTGAAGGAGCCCAGCAGCTCACGGAGGCCCGGCTGCTTCTCACACAGCTCCAACAGGTCCATGAACTAGGGGAAGAATTAACAATAATATGGTCAGTTAAGTGATGATTTTATGTGATGTCACTAACAGCGGTTAACATGTTCAGTATATGTGTAATGTGTGTGTGCTGTCACTGTTGTTCAAGTGTGTGTAATAATAGAACAGCAACTCACAGTATTGTGGAAGTCTTCGATGGTGAACTCTGTAAAACCCTGGTTGACCAGGTCCAGTTTGCTCTTTGCTGCCACTGCTTTGAACCTACAGCGACATACATTGCATCATCGGTATTCAGTAGCAATTAATGCAGCAACACTAACTAGATGACATCCATCTGTCGTATTACAGAGTCGGCTTTGCTGAACATCGAGGATCTAGATGCACTATGGAAGTGCTACGTTACCTCTGCAGCTCTTTGCTGTCTTCTAGCAGTGATTCGAGATGTGAAAAGCCAAAAGCTCTGTAGAAACAGTTCCCATCTGGCCGCGTCTTGCGGATATACGAGTATTTTTTGTGTAAATCCTAAGGGGGGAAAAAACCAGGACAGAGTATACACAGTAAATACAATCGTAATGTGACTATTTCGAACCTTCAATAGATGTGGTCATAAGGATCTTTAGCGTTAAACCAGTAATATTATAATAAGCCATTTAGCAGACACTAGTCATGCGTGCATGCATTTTACATATGGGTGGTCCCGGGAATCAAACCCACTATCCTGGCGTTGCAAGCACCTTGCTCTACCAACTGAGCTACAGAGCGCAAAATACATTTCATCCCATGGAGAGAAGCACGAGACTGAACTTCGCACAACTTTCTAGAGTTTTCCCCGTTAGTTAACACTATCAACGTTTCCCCAATTGTGATTGAATCAACGCAATAGCCACTTTCAATGCAACATTCCGAAACAAAACGAACTATGCAAGATATTTTGTGGTATGCAGAGCGCATCAGAATAGGATTCTACTGCGCACAACTCAACCCATACGGAAAACAGCGCGGCATAACCAATCAAAGCTCCAGTAGGCCTATATGCAAATAGACCATTGCCATATATGGATCTGTGCCATTTACTTAGAACTGGAGTGTTTACAGCATGAGCGGTCATGAGTAGATGCGCTTGTTTAGAGATCAAAGCAAAAGCTGCATGTAGCCACATGTGCACATTTTGATCATATCCTTTGCTAGTTATTGAGTTTTAAGTCCAGTTATAGATAATTTGTAGTCAGCAATAGGGGAGTGATTGCTTCCAACAAGAGCAGAAAATGGGGACATTTCTAGACTTCTTTGAAAAGCTAGTCATGTAAAGAGCTTATTTTTTTCTTCTTAAAGGGGCAGTGTTGTATTTTGAGACAGGAGGAATAAGCTAAGTAGCCAATAGGCAGAGGGTAGGATAATTTGTCTGATTCTCTGTAATAATGGTATGGGAATAATGTATTTCTGTAAAGTGGTCTCTAGCATCAAACATTTTCAGTCACATCCTTGTCTGAAGTACCGGTGGATAAACAGGTTAATGTCAAACCCATCATGTTTTTTCTTCTTCAAAAGGTCTCATGGTCTGAAAAGGAGACTTAAAAACATCTCTCAAGCCCATCAGACTGTAAAATAGCCATCACTAGCACATTAGAGACTGCTGCCCTATATACATCGACTTGAAATCTCTGGCCACTTTAATAATGGAACACTAGTCACTTTTATAATGTTTACATATTTTGCATTACTCATCTCATATGTATATAATGTATTCTATTCTACTGTATCTTAGTCTATGCCGCTCTGACATTGCTCATCCTAATATTTATATATTCTTAATTCCATTCCTTTACTTTACTTTGATTTGTAAGTATTGTGAAATTGTTAGATATTAAGGCACTGTCAGAGCTAGAAACACAAGCATTTCGCTACACCTGCAATAACATCTGCTAAACACGTGTATGTGACCAATAAAATTTGATGTGACTGTAGGCATTGAACACCACACATTGGCTGCTACTGTAGGCTGAATGATGGAACAGCTATTTCCATGTTAAAATGTTATGGGATGTATTTTCTCCATTGTTTCTTATGGTAGACCACTCTGGTAGGCCTACATTATGATCAAACAGCCACAGTAGCCTACTTGGCCACTGTTAAAACTGTAACTTAAAGCGAGTACAGCCTCAGTGTTCACAGTAAACACGCGCTGGAAGTTGCACAGAATTTTTAATGTTCACGTTTGCGCTCAGCAGACTGGAAATGTGCTCAGTGCCAAAAAAGTTGAGGGAACATTGCAGAGGACCTGTATAAAGTCATGCAGATTCAAATCGTGTAATACACGATTCTTGTGGTTTTACTTACCTTGATCTTGAGCTGATAAATGGTGTCTTCCACGGCATACTCTCTCTGCAACACTGATAGTTCCTGTCTGTCTGACACTAAAGGGATGCTAGTTGCGATCTAGACAGTCAAACAGACAGGCAGACTGTTAAGGCACAGACATTTGTACTCACAGATTTATACAAACCAATATAAAAACAGGGTCTGCATTTAAGACAGGCAGCCCAAATCTAATATTTTTCCCCCACTAATTGGTATTTTGACCAATCAGATCAGCTCTGAAAAAGATCTGATAGGAAAGATCTAATGTGATTGGTCAAATGCCCAATTAGTGGGAGAAAAAAATATCAGAATTGAGCTGCCTGTCTAAACAGCCTGGGTGATCCAAAACACGTGATCCAAAGGCATGCAGTTCAACCTTTTCCACATCAGACTTAAGTCAGTCTAATTAAAAAACAGCCTGCACATTATCAATGTTTATTCAAGTATAAAATCTCTCACCTCCTGCTGGATTCGATCCTGCTGAGCCATAATAGCCTCATCATAAGCGAGGCAGTTTACTCCTCCCGCTAGAGAAGAAAAAAACACCATAGAAGTTTGTAAACATTTTTAAAAAGGCCAGTTCTGGTTATGTAATTTATACCACAACATGAGATTGATGACAGTAGGCATGTAGTTTAAGCAAATTCTGTAATCGCATATCAGTCTATTGATAAATATAAGTATTGAAGCTGGGTCGCGTGGGGTGCAAGAGCAACGATGTGGTCAGCGTCTGACCATATTTTTGGAACAATTAGAATCGATTCACTAACTAAGGTTGCGAACGTTAGTGCTAGCCAGCTAACTATCCAATTTCAGTTATGGCGTCAATAAACATTTGACAACCAATTGAAAGTCGGCAAAAATATACTGTGAGTGAGAGCCTTCATTAGGTCGCATAAAAAACAATGGTGTTTACTCCATCCTCCCTAAAAATATAGCTAGGTCAAAATGCGTTTCTTTGTGTGTGTGTGACTTGAATGCTATGGCCTCCCCCATTCCCTTCTCATATTCATACAAGCAGCTTGTCCCTCAACTACCATCACTAGATTACCTAACAGCCACATTACACCTCCATAAAAAAAATAACGCATTAATAGCCGAAGCCGGTTAGATTAGTTATCTTTCGTTTTGATGTTGTGTCACTCACCCTCCATCTCTCCCTGTGTTGTTTCCTGCTGCTGTTCCTCCGCCATTTTAGCTGTAGAATTCTATTTCCTTCGTCTCTCTGACCTCATTCTAAACTTCCGGGTTACACTAGTAGTCCAGAGATGCAATCTATACCTATATGTAAATCATGTAATCATTATTCCAAACAGACGGAAAACTATAGTTTCTATTGGACAAATTCAGGTAGTTCCCGCCCCGTTTCGTTCTGTTTGGTTCCCGGCGAATACACCCCCTGTGCCAGCAACTAGTGATTTTCTCTGACAAATGCACGTAAATACAGATATAACACATATTTAGAACGGGTCATCAGTTTCCTGGCTCAAATAACTATCTATTATTTACTTGCAACTAATGTGTGCAGATTTAAAACTTCTCAAATTTTATATAATATTTGTAATATTTTTTTGTGTGTCATTTATCAGACCAATTTACAAGACAAATTAGAGTTAAGTATCTTTCTCAAGGGAACGTCACAGATGTTTCACTTCGTCGGCTCGGGGATTTGGACCAGTGACTTTTCGGTTACTGAACCAACGTCCTTAACCACAAGGCTACCCTAGTTTTTTTGTAGGCCCTCATTCTCAACCACTTGGGTCAGCTCATGTGCAAATGGATTATACGTGCATTCGGAAAGTATTCAGAACCCTTGTCTTTTTCCACATTTTGTTACGTTACAGTCTTATTCTAAAATGGATTCGGCCTCCATCATTCTTAAATGGAAGAAGTTTGGAACCACCAAGACTCTTCCTAGTGCTGGCTGCCCAGCCAAACTGAGCAATTGGGAGAGAAGGGCATTGGTCAGGGAGGTGACCAAGAACCAATGGTCACTCTGACAGAGTTCCAGAATACCTCTGTGGAGATGGGAGAACCTTCCAGAAGGACAACCATCTCTGCAGCACTCCACCAATCAGGCCTTTATGGTAGAGTGGCCAGACGAAAGCCACTCCTCAGTAAAAAGCACATGACAGCCCACTTGGAGAAACAAGATTCCCTAGTCTGATGAATGCAAGATTGAACTATTTGGCCTTAATGCCAAGTGTCACATCTGGAGAAAACCTGGCACCATCCTTACAGTGATGCATGGTGGTGGCAGCATCATGCTGTGGGGATGTTTTTTTAGAGGCAGGGACGAGGAGACTAGTCAGGATTGAGGGAAAGATGAACAGAGCAAAGTACAGAGAGATCCTTGATGAAAACCTGCTCCAGAGCGCTCAGGACCTGACCTCAGACTGGAGCGAAGGTTCACCTTCCAACAGGACAACAACCCTAAGCACACAGCTTAGACAATGCAGGAGTGGCTTCGGGACAAGTCTGACGCTCCCCATCCAACCTGACAGAGCTTGAGGAGCTGCAGAGAAGAATGAGAGAAACTCTCCAAATACAAGTTACAGACTCAAGGCTGTAATCGCTGCCAAATGTGCTTCAAAAAGTCCTGAGTAAAGGGCCTGAATACCTTTGTAAATTATAATTTTTTTTTTTTACACATTTGCAACACCGGTGTTTGCTTTGTCATTATAGGGTATTGTGTGTAGATTGGGAAGGGGGGGGGACAATTTAATATGTTTTTGAATAATGCTGTAACGTAACAAAATGTGGAAAAAGTCAAGGGGTCTGAATACTTTCCAAATTCACTGTATACACACACGGAGATGACAGCGGCATGATTTTGAAGGCACCCCACACCATTGTAAAAATATTTTATAAGCTATGAATCTCTACATTTAATATATACAAATAATGTATTCAAGTATAACTACAGAAAGTTGTTACAGTCCCCACGTTGTCCTTGAAATTTAAAATGTAATAGAAATACTGTGGAATTTCATTCATGCCTATGGAGGACAACATCGGAGTGCAATTATGGCCAATTGTTGGCTTCAGCAAGCCAGGACTTCAGTACATAGTTGGTTATGTACAATTTTCCACACACACCTCGGTTTGATATAGATAAATGGTCAAATCGTTTCACCACATATAAATGTACACTAAACATGTTGAAACAATGATCAGACACTAGATTACGTGTTTTTATTGAGATAGAATGTCAAAAGGTAATTTTGTGACTTAAGTTCAAGGATCATAGGCCAGAAAAAGGAATGCAGCAGTTGACTTATGATCCAAGAACCGTGGTCGAGAAACAGTTCAGCGCTTCTGGTAGTTCTGAACATTGGCGAGGATCCAACCGGATGGTCCAAATATGGCCACCGCAAAAATAGTCATGACGAAAGCGGTTTCCTGTGAACAGAGAGGCATGCAAGACTGTCATACTCATGCACGTCACCCAAGAACACAGGTTGGCAAGTCATATTATTGCCAATAATAAGGCATGCAAGAAATGCATCATTTTAAAACAGTCAACATAATTTGGATAAGTATATTTTGAAATGTCGTTGCATAATTTAAATCAGCTAGCCAACTACTATCTGAGCTAGCTGGCTAGCTTCAACGATTGCCTACTCACAGAACATGAAAATAACAAAACGGTTTATGAATATATTTGGCCTACTCACTGCAGCGCCGATTTTGTCTTTAGGGGGTTTACTGGATAACTTTGCTCGTTGGTTGACTGCACGTGTCCTCGAAGCCACAGTTGACCGTACTTTCAGCATTCCGCGCAGAAGGCCAGACATGATTCAACCGCATTAACAGGCTCCGTTTATCAGGCTAGCTTGTTTGTGAGTTTGTTGCGTGTACTTTGCGTTGGCATTGTTTGAGACTTTATAGTCCTGACCTGCGGAAGCTACGTCATATGATCTTTAAAACTTTTCGCGTGGAAATTTGCTCAGTTTTGATTGGTAGACACAAAACCATCTCGACATACAAGATGAGTGAATGTAGCCATTTTGGAAAGTAACAAAATATCACACAAGTGTTGTAACTTTGTCTCCTTTATTGACTGTTGTTTCACATTGACAAGAGAATGCAGAGTTTGAAGCTTTAAGTGCTTAGAGTCTCTCTAATGGAAGAAAACTACTGGACGTTGTGCAATCTTTATCAACCCGACACACTCAATTACTAGTGATTCAGTAGTTAACACTAAGTCCAAGATTTCCAAACAGTGAGAAATACTATTGTACCAGAAATTGTTATTTATCTGAACATCAACAAATACTTGCAGCTTAACAGTGAGGGGTCACTTTAGGCTGAACAACTACAGACACAGCTTAGTTAAGGCAGCATTATAGTCACTCAGAGAGGTATTAGGCAGAGAAGGTGGAGGAGAGAAGGCTTAGTTTGTTGCACTATATGAAGGATAATTTTCCAACACTGGAACAACGTTTTGAGGATATACTGATGGGATCATTCTAAACAAAACACAGTTATAGCAGAAAGTATTTCAGCAATAAGGATTGTGTGTGGGCTACCCAAAACACAAGCATTAATAACACGCACAAATTACTACATTCAACATACAGACATACATTAAGCAAACAGTTTTATAACATCAAGGATCACGCATGTTAACCAAGTCCCTTCAACTTGAGTGGTTATTGGGTGCAGATATGAATAAAGAGGTGGTCCTTGGCAGGCCGAACCAGTAGTGTAGAATCACAGTGTCTATGTGAGAAGAACGTGCTTATTTTGATAAGTCTCTATGTCCCACCATGTCTCATTCTTGGAAGACATGGTTTTGGTACCATTAGACAGTGGTGAGGTTTCCAGCTACTTGTTGGCCCCACTGACTGTTAAAGGGTGTATTCTCTAACCATGTTAGCTTAAATGATGGTGAACAGTGTTATTGATGTTATTCATGTTGCACAAGCCAGTTGACTATGCATTGCTGGTGCATGTGAGAAGGTGAACGCTGATTTTGAATTAGCCCATTGAGACGGTGAATGCTGATTTGAATTAGCCCATTGAGAAGCTGAATGCTGATTTGAATTAGCCCATTGAGAAGGTGAATGCTGATTTGAATTAGCCCATTGAGAAGGTGAATGCTGATTTGAATTAGCCCATTGAGAAGGTGAATGCTGATTTGAATTAGCCCATTGAGAAGGTGAATGCTGATTTGAATTAGCCCATTGAGAAGGTGAATGCTGATTTGAATTAGCCCATTGAGACGGTGAATGCTGATTTGAATTAGCCCATTGAGATGGTGAATGCTGATTTGAATTAGCCCATTGAGAAGGTGAATGCTGATTAGAATTAGCCCATTGAGAAGGTGAATGCTGATTTGAATTAGCCCATTGAGAAGGTGAATGCTGATTTGAATTAGCCCATTGAGAAGGTGAATGCTGATTTGAATTAGCCCATTGAGAAGGTGAATGCTGATTTGAATTAGCCCATTGAGAAAGTGAATGCTGATTTTGTATTAGCCCATTGAGAAGATGAATGCTGATTTTGTATTAGCCCATTGAGAAGGTGAATAATGATTTTGTATTAGCCCATTGAGAAGGTGAATAATGATTTTGTATTAGCCCATTGAGAAGGTGAATAATTATTTTGTATTAGCCCATTGAGAAGGTGAATAATGATTTTGTATTAGCCCATTGAGAAGGTGAATGCTGATTTATATTAGCCCATTGAGAAAATGAATGCTGAATGTCGAGGTTGAAAGTGGTATCAGGTTATTGGCCATCACGTAGCCGGACAGGGATTGCTACATGTATAGTCAATCATCAACTAATACTGACCACAATGAAATGACACAATGAAAATGTACTAGTTACAGGGAGCTTTCAGGTTTCTAAACCATTTCTCAAGTTAAAATGGTTTTTGTGGAACAGCCAGAAGCCGGGGCTGTGGAAAAACCAGAGGTTGGTTTTAGGCCTGGGGTTTATTGGCGAGGATCGTCTGGGGCAGGGATCCTTTCCAGGCTGGGCTCCATGCCCCAGATCTCCCGGGCGTACTGGGAGATAGTGCGGTCGCTAGAGAATTTACCACAACCAGCAATGTTGTGGATCACCATCTTGGTCCATTCTTTAGGGTTCTGTTGGGATGGATGGGAAGAGAGGGGAAATTAAAACCTTTGCAGAAGGAAGGAATACTGTTATGTTATGTATCTGTAAAAATTATTATAACTGACTGGGGAATAGTCAAGTCACAATTTATTTATAGAGCATTTAACAAGTCTCGATACACTTTACAAAAAATAAAGAAAACAGGGCCTCCCGAGTGGTGCAGCGGTCTAAGGCACTGCATCGCAATGCTAGAGGCGTCACTACAGACCCAAGTTCAATCCCGGGCTGTATCACAGCTGGCCGTGATCAGGAGTCCCAAAGGGAGGCGCACAACTGGCCCAGCATTGTCCGGGTTAAGGGAGGGTTTGGCCGGTGAGGCTATACTTGGCTCATCGCGCTCTAGCGACTCCTTGTGGCGGGCCGGGCACCTACAGGCTGTCCTCGGTCGTCAGTTGAACAGCGTTTCCTCCGACACATTGGTGCGGCTGGCTTCGGGGTTAAGCGGGCGGGTGTTAAGAAGAGCACGGTTTGGCGGGTCGTGTTTCTGAGGACGCATAACTCGACTTTCGTCTCTCCTGAGACAGTTGGGGAATTGCAGCGATGAAACAAGATTGAAATTGGGGGGTAGAATACAAAAAAAATAAGAAAAAAAATAAAGAAAACAATTGATATTAAAAAGATTTTCAGTCTATGAAACACTCACCTTGTAGAGAGCACTGACTTTCTCTTGGCATTTGATGTAAGCTTCGTAGTCAGCGAACACCTTGAATCTGTAACACAAACATCATGCTCGGTTAGACATTGTGTGGCTGCGTGTATAACGGTAGAGTACAGTGTGTCCGCATTTGGGTGTTGTGACTCAGCGCTTTCCCCCACCTGTCATGGTGCAGCAGCATGTTGACAATGTCCTTGAAGAGGTCGTGCTGGTCGGGGCTAAAGAATCCACCAGCAATCTGGTCCATGGCCTGCTTCAGCTCAGGAATGCGGTTGTAGTAGTCCATGGCATCATATCTGGGAAGATGGACACATTTATAAAGAAGATTTTTTTTAAATCTTATGGGATGGGATGCATGCCAGTTATCATCCTTCCTTCCAAGTCATCCAAAAAGCTGTCTCTTTCGGTTCTATCCTTTACCATGCAAATCGTCTTCTCCACCAAAGTTTACCCAGTAAGCATCCTTCCATGTAATCCTAAATGTTCTCTCCTAAGCTATCATCCAATGCCAATCCTCATGTCTTCTTCTCCACCATCTCTGATCAGGACCCTTTGTCCATCCATTCACCCCCCCTCCACTGTCTTACCCACTCTTGTCCATGGCGTCCACGTCGTCCACCCTCATGCCGAAGATGAAGAGGTTCTCTTCTCCGGCCTCCTCGGCCATCTCTACGTTGGCTCCGTCCATGGTGCCAATGGTGAGCGCTCCGTTCAGCATGAACTTCATGTTGCCAGTTCCAGACGCCTCAGTGCCAGCTGTGGAGATCTGCTCAGACAGGTCGGACGCAGGGATGACTGGTGAGAGAGAGACAGAGAGAGAGAGAGAAGGAGAGAAACCAAAACAGAGAGATGAGACAAGGTAGAGAAAAAATGTACGTGGAAGAAGTGGGAAGCCCCTTAACTACACTCCAATGGGAACATAAACAAAACCAAGAAAGCAGCAAGTATGTGAACTATTTACTTTTCTCTGCCAGAGTGACCTTGTAGTTCTCCAGGAAGATGACTTTGAGGCGGTCTCCCACCACAGTGTCGTGGTTGACAATCTCTCCGATGGCAGTGATCAGCCTAATGATCAGCTTTGCCGTGTGGTACCCAGGAGCAGCCTGGGAAAAAATGGAGAATATGAAATCACATGGATGCCAAAATCTTATACAGAGGGCACAGATCTGTTTGTGCTGTCTTGCCAGCTCAAACTGATGTGGGACAGTCTAATGTAGTGGAAATATTCGCTGAATCATATTTCTCTATTTGTGAATTCAAATAAGAGTTTATTACAAAGTAACAAGCCGAGTTGGCTCATGGACCAACTGCCTTTCCAGCCTCGGCACATACCTTTTATACAGTTTTCATCCTGTATAGTAACATAGTAACTCCTCTTTATGTTAATGATTCATCCCCTTTGGCATTTAGCCACAAATATCTTTTTGCCTTGCACTCATTTTAGCTTGGTTTCCATTTTCTTATTGGCACAGACATTAGGGCATAGATGCCATTGGTGGTATAACCATAGCAATGATACAAAAATAAACATTAGGGCATAGATTCCATTGGTGGCGTAACCATAGCAATGATACAAAAATAAACATTAGGGCATAGATTCCATTGGTGACGTAACCATAACAATGATACAAAAATAAACAGACACACACACTCCTAATGCAGGTGCATGTCTAATGTTGCTTGAGTAATACAAACATATGCTCATAATGCACGTCTAATGAACCTCACGGGACTAGGTAATGGCTTCCCTTAGCCTAATGACCTAGACACATATACAGAATGCATTGATTCTGCTTAAGATGTATAATGTTCACACATGTACTGGAAAATTCCCAATACTAACAAAATATATCCAATGAGTTTTGCAGTACAACCTGTATCCTAATGACTTGATCAAACATCTATTGTGGCTCACCTTTCCTCCAATCATGATAGTCCTGGGGGTCCAATTCTTGTTGGGCTCCTTCTGGATGCCTGAATGAAAAAGACGACAGGTTAACTTGGTTGACAGAATAATGTTTCTCAGTAAAGCTGCAAAAGAACAGAGGACCACTCACGGTTGTAGAGAGTGATGATGTGCAGGCAGTTGAGCAGTTGCCTCTTGTACTCGTGGATCCTCTTGACTTGAACGTCGAACATGGAGTTGGGGTTGATCTTCACCTTGTAGTGCTCCTCGAGATAGGCAGAAAACTTAAGCTTGTTCTCCTACAGATAGACACAGTAAAGTGTTAGGAGTTATAGTACGGACCTTGGCTCAGACTGAGATGGTGACTGGAATTACAATGACAACATATTTCAAGAGATTGTTATGTTCTGACCTGTTTGACCTTGGCGATGTCATGAATCAAAGAGTCGTCATCCACAAACGCCAGCAACTTCTTCAGTTGGTCCAGATCGCGGATGTAATCCTCACCGATCCTCTGAACATTCAAACATACAGAAATAACCATTTTTAGAATCATAATTTCTCAGACACTACTGCGATACTAGCACCAACAGTCACTCCACCACACACCTCTGCAATGACTTCAGCCAGCCCAGGGTTGCACATGACCAGCCAGCGTCGGGGCGTGATCCCGTTGGTCTTGTTCTGGAACTTGTGGGGGTCCACCTCGTAGAAGTCCTTGAATCTAGTGGGCTCAATGAATGATTGATAGATCAAATACCAATTTAACATATGGGGCCAGTGGGAAAACAGGTTACCATATTGGCTAGGGATAGCGTCATAAGTAGCTAGAAATAAAACAAACTAAAACAACGTTTCTTCGTACAGAGTTGCTTTGATGATGTCCGAGTGGATGCGGGCCACTCCGTTGACGGCGTGAGAGCCCACGATGCACAGGTGGGCCATGTTGATCTTCTTCAGGTCGCCCTCCTCCACTAGGGACATGCGGCGCAGACGATCATGGTCCCCGGGGTAGAGCTTAGCGATGCGCTGAGGGAAGGAGGAGAAAGAGGATTGGAAACAATTACCTTCATACCCATTTGTTTACATGACATTGAAGAATAAAATATTGAGGGATATGTTGTTGCTTTTTACAGTAGCTAACTCCTAATCCTCTCAGGCACGTGAATATATGTTTACAGTTTATTCTCTCATATACAGTGCATTCGGAAAGTATTCAGACCCCTTCACCCCCCCAAATCAATCTACACACAATACCCCATAATGACAAAGCAAAAAACATTTTTCAATAAAGCTTTGCAAATGTATAAAGCTCAGGTGCATCCTGTTTCCATTGATCATCCTTGAGATATTTCTATAAATTAATTGGAATCTACCTGTGGTAAATTCAATTGATTGGACATGATTTGGAAAGGCACAAACCTGTCTATATAAGGTCCCACAGTTGACAGTGCATGTCAGAGCAAAAACCAAGCCATGAGGTTGAAGGAATTGTCTGTAGAGCTCCGAGACAGGATTGTGTCGAGGCAGAGATCTGGAGAAGGGAACCAAAATATTTCTGCAGTATTGAAGGTCCCCAAGGACACAGAGGCCTCCATCATTCTTAAATGGAAGAAGTTTGGAACCACCAAGACTCTTCCTAGTGCTGGCTGCCCAGCCAAACTGAGCAATTGGGAGAGAAGGGCCTTGGTCAGGGAGGTGACCAAAAACCCGATGGTCACTCTGACAGAGTTCCAGAATACCTCTGTGGAGATGGGAGAACCTCCCAGAAGGACAACCATCTCTGCAGCACTCCACCAATCAGACATTTATGGTAGAGGGGCCAGATGAAAGCCGCTCCTCAGTAAAAAGCACCTGACAGCCCGCTTGGAGTTTGCCAAAAGGCACCTAAAGGACTCTCAGACCATGATAAACAAGTCTCTGGTCTGATGAATGCAAGAATGAAATCTTTGGCCTGAATGCCAAGCGTCACATCTGGAGGAAACCTGGCACCATCCATACAGTGAAACATGGTGGTGGCAGCACCATGCTGAGGGGATGTTTTTCAGTGGCAGGGACTGGGAGACTAGTCAGGATTGAGGGAAAGATGAACTGAGAAAAAGTACAGAGAGCTCCTTGATGGAAACCTGCTCCAGTGCACTTAGGACCAAATACTGGAGCGAAGGTTCACCTTCCAACACGACAACGATCCTAAGCATACAGCCAAGACAACGCAAGAGTGGCTTCGGAACATGTCTCTGAATGTCTTTGAGTGGCCCAGCCAGAGCCCGGACTTGAACCCGATTGAACATCTCTGGAGAGACCTAAAAATAGCTGTGCAGCAATGCTCCCCATCCAACCTGACAGAGCTTGAGAGGATCTGCAGAGAAGAATGGGAGAAACTCCCCTAATACAAATGGGAGAAACTCCCCAAATACAGGTGTGCCAAGCTTGCAGCTTCATACCCAACAAGACTCGAGGCTGTAATCGCTGCCAAAGGTGCTTCAACAAAGTACTGAGTAAAGGATCTGAACCCTTATGTAAATGTGACATTTTTTTTGAATACATTTGCCAACACTTCTAAAAACCTGTTTTTGCTTTGTCATTAATGGGGTATTGTGTGTAGATTTGATGAGGGGGGGGAAAACAATTTCATCCATTTTAGAATAAGGATGTAACATAACAAAATGTGGAAAAAGTGAAGGGGTCTGAATACTTTATGAATGCCCTGTATACGTACACTCGTATGGCTGTAATACTGTGTGTTACAGGAGTGCCCTGCATACGTACACTCGTATGGTTGTAATACTGTGTGTTACAGGAGTGCCCTGAATACGTACACTCGTATGGTTGTAATACTGTGTGTTACAGGAGTGCCCTGTATATGTACACTCGTATGGCTGTAATACTGTGTGTTACAGGAGTGCCCTGTATACGTACACTCGTATGGTTGTAATACTGTGTGTTACAGGAGTGCCCTGCATACGTACACTCGTATGGCTGTAATACTGTGTGTTACAGGAGTGCCCTGTATACGTACACTCGTATGGCTGTAATACTGTGTGTTACAGGAGTGCCCTGCATACGTACACTCGTATGGTTGTAATACTGTGTGTTACAGGAGTGCCCTGCATACGTACACTCGTATGGTTGTAATACTGTGTGTTACAGGAGTGCCCTGCATACGTACACTCGTATGGCTGTAATACTGTGTGTTACAGGAGTGTTTGGCTCTACCTCCAGGTGACGTCGGTTGATCTCGTAGATGATCTCCAGGTGTCTGGGCAGAAGGTTCTGGAGCAGGTCTGTGGGCCAGCGCTCCAGAGCCTCAGGCAGGACGGTGTGGTTGGTGTAGGCACAGGTACGTGTGCAGATGTCCCAGGCCTGAGTGATGGGGGAAATACAATGATACATGTAGAAGGAAATTGTCTTGATTAATGTTTGGTGAATCCATTTAGGAGCATTTCCCCATTTGTGGATAAGTATTCTTTACACTTGTATGTATCATTGCTTTAGCAGGGGGACCAGCACTATACCTTCTCCCATTTCTGGTGCTCCGTGTCCAACAAGATCCTCATCAGCTCAGGGATGGCCATGGCAGGGTGGGTGTCGTTCAGCTGGATGGCCACCTATAATACAGGCCGGGGAGAGGGCATCAGACAATACAGTTGGAAGACACAGTTAGGGGAGGAAACTGTTGCATGTGAACACATAGTCTCACATTCAAATGTATTTATCAAGCCCTTTTCACATCAGCCAATGTCACAAAGTGCTTATACAGAAACCCAGTCTAAAACCCCAAATAGCAAGCAATGCAAAAGTGGAAGCACATTGTGTCTTTGACATCATACCGGAGTGTGCTCGGTGAACAAAGCCATTTGGAGACTTTATGGTACTTAGATGCATATAATTCAGTTAGAACATACACTTAGCGTCCTAGACTATCTATCGTATCCATCTTACCTTGTCAGGTAGGGTGGACAGGTCAACGCGCACAACCTCAGTGGAGCCGAACTTGGAGGACTTGAAGCGACGCACGATGTCCTGCAGAGTGGCCGCCACCACAAAGTACTCCTGCTTCAGACGAAGCTCCTTCCCCTCGAAGAACTGGGGTCAAAAACAGGACCACAGTCCATCACACTCGATTATTATTATGATGTTCTCAGAGAAGTGCTTTGATGACTCAGCTTAAATTCATTCTTACAGGAACCAGTGTCTATGTTGAGCAGGAGACATAACACTTTAGATGAAATGTTTTTGACAGCATTAGGAAAACTCATTGATTCGTCACAATGAATCGTCATTGTCGAAAAGAATTTGTTCTTAGAATTCGTCTGGCTAAATAAAGGTTCAAATCAACACTGGGTTCTACTCACGTTGTCATTGGGGTACAGAACACGGGAGATGTTCTCAGCCAAGTTTCTGTCCAGCACAGCTTGAATATAGCCACCCACATTGACTGTAGAACAAACAAAAATGCTGTGGTCACATCTAGCATTTCCAATGTCTTGCCTAGTACTGTTTTCCAGCTCCCATCAGGACAATCAACATCACGATTGTTGAATTAGATTACGGATAATAAAACTGATGGTTGAATTTGATTACTGATAATAATGTTACAAAGGTTGTAAACATTTTCATTGATGCATAATTGAATCAGTAGGTTTAAACAATAAAGCAGACACAGACAAGCCCAAACAGTCCAGAAGTAACTCACAGTCTTTCAGGTTGAAATCACAGGGGGCCTTGGCAGACCACAGTCTCATGGTGTTCACAACGTTGTTCCTGTAGCCAGGGACTGGGGTGTCATAAGGAAGGGCCAACACTACCTGTTAAGGTAGAAGGGCCAACACTACCTGTTAATGTAGAAGGGCCAACACTACCTGTTAATGTAGAAGGGCCAACACTACCTGTTAATGTAGAAGGGCCAACACTACCTGTTAATGTGGAAGGGCCAACACTACCTGTTAATGTAGAAGGGCCAACACTACCTGTTAATGTAGAAGGGCCAACACTACCTGTTAATGTAGAAGGGCCAACACTACCTGTTAATGTAGAAGGGCCAACACTACCTGTTAATGTAGAAGGGCCAACACTACCTGTTAATGTAGAAGGGCCAACACTACCTGTTAATGTAGAAGGGCCAACACTACCTGTTAATGTAGAAGGGCCAACACTACCTGTTAATGTGGAAGGGCCAACACTACCTGTTAATGTAGAAGGGCCAACACTACCTGTTAATGCTGAAGGGCCAACACTACCTGTTAATGTAAAAGGGCCAACACTACCTGTTAATGTAGAAGGGCCAACACTACCTGTTAATGTAGAAGGGCCAACACTACCTGTTAATGTAGAAGGGCCAACACTACCTGTTAATGTAGAAGGGCCAACACTACCTGTTAATGTAGAAGGGCCAACACTACCTGTTAATGTAGAAGGGCCAACACTACCTGTTAATGTAGAAGGGCCAACACTACCTGTTAATGTAGAAAGGCCAACACTACCTGTTAATGTGGAAGGGCCAACACTACCTGTTAATGTAGAAGGGCCAACACTACCTGTTAATGTAGAAGGGCCAACACTACCTGTTAATGTAGAAGGGCCAACACTACCTGTTAATGCAGAAGGGCCAACACTACCTGTTAATGCAGAAGGGCCAACACTACCTGTTAATGCAGAAGGGCCAACACTACCTGTTAATGTAGAAGGGCCAACACTACCTGTTAATGTAGAAGGGCCAACACTACCTGTTAAGGTAGAAGGGCCAACACTACCTGTTAATGTAGAAGGGCCAACACTACCTGTTAATGTAGAAGGGCCAACACTACCTGTTAATGTAGAAGGGACAACACTACCTGTTAATGTAGAAGGGCCAACACTACCTGTTAATGTAGAAGGGCCAACACTACCTGTTAATGTAGAAGGGCCAACACTACCTGTTAATGTAGAAGGGCCAACACTACCTGTTAATGTAGAAGGGCCAACACTACCTGTTAATGTAGAAGGGCCAACACTACCTGTTAATGTAGAAGGGCCAACACTACCTGTTAATGTAGAAGGGCCAACACTACCTGTTAATGCAGAAGGGCCATGTAATGTTTAGTTACGTCCACAATGATGACTATTTCTATGTTGTATCGTCTGTATGTAGTCTCTCACCTGTGTGTCGACCCATTTCACACCCTCGGGGGTGTGCTCCACTCTGCCGTAGAAGTGGACGGGTCGCATGTACTCAGGGCGGGCCTTCTCCCAGGGGTTGCCGTAGCGCAGCCAATCGTCAGCCTCCTCTACCTGTCGATTATCATGATTATACAGCTTCATGAGTTCACTATGACTAGTTTACAAATATGTGCAAATGTGAGAAATTATTCATAAAATAATTTGACCATCTAAAGCACATGACTCCAACAACCCCGAAAATGACTATTTACACTGACTAACATGTAATCAAAGACACAGACATGTACATACATATAGTCAACTTTGCCAGTTAAACTACCTGCCAGCCATTCACAATTTTCTGGTTGAAGATGCCGAACTCATAGCGGATGCCGTAGCCGTAAGCTGCCAGTCCCAGAGACGCCATGGAATCTAGGAAGCAGGCTGAGAGCACAGGGGGAGGGGCGAGAGAGATGGGGTGAGACAGGGTTGTCCTGACCACTGAGCATCACTGTCGTTGGCAACACTATTTTTAGGGGGGAAGCAGCGAGGTAGACCAATAGAGAGCCAAGGAGGAGGAACTCACCGGCGAGCCGTCCAAGGCCACCATTTCCCAGGCCGGCATCTTCCTCAATGTCCTGCAGCTCCTCCATGTCCAGGCCCAACTGATGAAGATGAAGATAAATTGTTAAGATTCATAGTTCTTCATTAGTCTATAATACATTATACAATGAGGGAGGATGGAGCTACATTAATCATGCTTTTTCTTCTGAATACATGGAAATGGCGCAGTGTTCAACCTCAGAGAAGGACAAGTTACCTGAAATTCTTACATAAGAAAGTATCCTTGAATCTTGAATGAAGTGTGAGAAAAAGCACTTATTTTCAGTTGCATAAATGTTCAATGTGCCAGTTCCATAGCCTCTGCAGTGTATGTCAGATGCAATGTTCTAGGTTGAGGTAACTATGATGGTCCACTGTCAGGGTCCAGGAGTGGGCTAAGGCCGATCCATCTCTCACCTGATAGGTAGCCTCGTCGCATGCGTTCTCCAGAGCCAGGTTCACCATTGTATTCTGCAGGGTGCGCCCCATGTAGAACTCAAGGGACAGGTAATACACACGCTGGAGAGGAGCAACAGGGGAAGGTTCATCAAGAAGAGTTAATGCAGTACAGTACAGTGTCAATATTAAACACCTTCAGTCACCCAACAGTAGTGTGCCCCCATGTGGTTGCCCTGCGAAAATGCCACATTGTCTATGACCCTCGGGCAGCGGCTGTGGCCAGGGGGAGAGAGCAGGTGCTGCCAACAACAGGAGTGCTATTCTTGGCGACCAGTCAAGCAACAGCTCATTGTGAGTGTGTTTGGACTCACTTGGAACTCCCTGCCAGTGGAGTCTGATTTTAGTTTCTTTAAGGCACGCTCAGTACACCCCAAGGTCTCATAACAACCTATATAAAGAGTGCAGAAAACAGTGCCAGCATTCTGTTCCTGGCCTGAAACCCTAACGGATTAATCAACACTGTACTTACTGTATGTCCGTATAATATTTCTCTGCAGCCTGTCTCCACCCATTACAACATTATACAGAGGAAATGTACATTGTACATCATATAATCGTTCACGTTCCAATTCATGTATGGGGTATGTTACTCACACTGAAGCTATGAAATGAAATGGCTCTTCTGCTTGACTATTTCTAAGGTCCCTACAGTGCTATAACAGCGTTGAGCAGGGTGGCGTGATCCTACATGAATAGTTGGGAGGGGTTGACACCTGAGCCTTTGATTGACCTTTGACATCTCAAAGGTTGTTCTTCGACAATCGGGGGAATGCAAATGAGGACATGGAAAACAGAGCGCACCACTCTCCCATTAAGTGTGACTAAGATAAAGTGACAAAGGCATCCAGTCCCTGGATGTAAATATAGCAGCATTGGTGATCAGTTCCTAAATGTTCGAGCGACTAGGGAGAATGGTGCAGATGGGGTTGCATTAACACACAAAACCACAGGACAGATTGTATTACTGTGGGTTGTAAATTTGATGACTTTAGGGAGCATGGATTGTTCTTCTGCTTATGAAGCCTACATAGCCATATTTATATGTGAAATGTACAAATAACAAAAAATGTAGTTGAACCTGAGTCCGATGACTAAGTGTTATCAACTAAGGATTAGTGGACACAAATTACAATATATTTCTTAGGAGGCATTGGGCAAATATGTTCTCAGGGACTTTGACTTTATAAAGGTTGACCTCCGGACACTAATCAAATGAATGTCTTTCAATGCCTGTAGCTCAGGGCCAGGAGTTACGAGCCTAATGACACTGCAGACCTTTTCAATTATATTTCTGTTATAAGTTACCATATCATACAATCAACATGATGTCTGCTCTTCTGCACACAAAAAGAACAGTTATTTTGTTCCCTTACCAACCATAATAATGAATGTGGCTATACTGGTATGATGCTGATTGTGTCGTACACAATGTTCTTTCAGCTTTATTGGATCAGACAGAGAGAGCCTCTGGTGCGTTCTGGTTCAATTCATTGATAAATCATTGTTTCTGTGCCACTGATATGTATGAGATAGAAAATAGGAATAATTCTAACAGCTAATATCCATCTCCAAAAGAATTTAACACATATAATGTGTCTTGACAGTATTTAGGCTACTGTGTAAACATATTGGTTTGGGTTACAGCAACTTCTAGGCTATCCTATTACGCAATACATAGTTAACAACCAGTTGACTGACTCCCGTTAAACAGTGCGCTGCATTAGTGTCATTCTACAAGTGCCAAGCAAAGCACTAGCTTGAAAATATTGACACTTCCATTTCAGCTATCAATGCATCGTCAGATGCATTCCCTGTTAGAATAGAGAGAGAGAAACGTTTACTGAGTCGTGTTCTCATCCAGAGATGCACAACATGGTTATGTAATTTGTAAGGGGCTTTGGAGCGCTCAATACATAATTCGGCATTCTCATGTTCACCGCATAATTACATTGCAGATGAAATAGGTAGGCTACTTAAATACATGTTATAAACATAACGTTTCTGTAACTACAGCGTCTGAAGCGCATCCCTAGTCTATACTTCAGCATCATTGAACATACTGCGCAGTAATATTATTTGGGAAGCCATCCCTCCCACTTTCCGGAGTCTGACAGAGGCGTACGTGCGAGTAGCGTGCGAGGGGATGGGATCACTATGACACTGCGGCAACCATATTGCTTGCTTACTTTGGGGTCTTTCTCATAGTAGTGCTGCTGCGTCCTGATCCATCTGCCCACCAGATGGTCGCGGACAGTGTTGGCCAAGGCGAAGTAGTAGTCCCGTTTGGTCGCCACATTTCGGTCCTTTACCAGAGTAAAGTGGAGATGGCGATTAAAATTGGTCTTAAGGTCTGAAACATTTTCCACTCCTGCAAGCCCCCGCACCGATATCTGCTTCCTCTTATCCTGGTCTGTCAGTGGCTTGGGCATCTTGGTAAATGCGTATTTTCTATTGTGCGACTGTAGATCCGAAAGGCAAATATCAACCGAGGATGATGGGAGATGGTTTCGCGTGTCACACTTCCTTCCTCCCTCTGTCTCGTCAAAGTGTGGACACCAGAGTTGGTATGCCAGACCTGCACTGTTATATATATAAACGCACATACAAACAGTCGAGCACATAGGGCGGGTCTTACAGAACCTCCAGCCCAATTGACAGTTGATCCTCTTCGTGACAATAATGGTTAATGCTATACGGTATGCTTAGGACGTCCGTAACCTAACCCCTACCCTTATCCTTACCTTAACCATTTGCCATTTCAATCCCAATGGCTTTTGATCCCGGACGTCCCAAGGATTCCAAATAGCACAGACCATGACAATATGCAGGGAGGGATATTCACTATTAATTTAACGAGACCCCCCCCCCAAAAAAAAAAATACCTCCCTCGAACAGCTGAGAAGGGATGATGGCATTGAGGAGTGTACATGAGGGGTGTGAGACATGTAGCCTATCAGCTGTCGGGACTGCGGTGATGTATAGCATATTATTTGGGTAGAATATTCTGTCTGCCTGGATACATGTAAAAGTACAGTGAAATGGCTTTCGTACTGGACAATGAAATATTCGCTGAGCTCGATCACATGTCGATTCCGCAGAAAACACAACGATTCTATTTAATCAATACAAAATGATTGTCTACACTGTACAGTATTAGAGGGTCCTTTATTCATGATATCTTACAGGGTGGTGGTGGACAGTCTCGGTGCAAAATACATGCAACAGGTTTTCAAAGAACGATGTGCATTGCCTGTCCAAGCCTTATTATTGAGGATATATCTTTATTTTCCTCTCCAGGACCAATGATCCACCCTATAGGAATTTGATCATGAAATCTATTAATAGCCACGTTGTATATAAGCGAAAGAAAAGGGCGTTTGTTTGACCCCTTGCGAATGTGACCATATACATGACTGAAACTTGGCCGCGATTCATACGAAGCCTATGGTGGATTTAGCCAGTGGTGGAAAAAGTATCCTATTTCATACTCGAGTAAAAGTCAAGATACCTTAATAGAAAATGACTCAAGTAAAAGTGAAAGTCCCCCAGTAAAATACTACATGAGTAAAAGTCTAAAAGTATTTGGTTTTAAATATACAGTACCAGTCAAACGTTTGGACACACCTACCCATTCCAGGGTTTTCTTTATTTTTTACTATTTTCTACATTGTAGAATAATAGTGAAGACATCAAAACTCTGAAATAACACATATGGAATCACGTAGTGACCAAAAATGTGTTAAACAAATCAAAATATATTTTAGAATCTTCAAAGTAGCCACCTGTCACGCCCTGACCATAGTTTGCTTTGTATGTTTGTATGTTTCGTTTGGTCAGGGTGTGATCTGAGTGGGCATTCTATGTTGTATGTCTAGTTTGTCTGTTTCTGTGTTTGGCCTGATATGGTTCTCAATCAGAGGCAGGTGTTAGTCATTGTCTCTGATTGAGAACCATATATAGGTAGCCTGTTTTGTCATTGTGGGTTGTGGGTGGTTGTCTATGTGTAGTGTTTGTGTCAGCACTATTGTTTGTTAGCTTCACGGTTGTCATTTGTTGTTTTGTAGTGTTCCGTTTTTTCAATTAAAATGACAAACACTTACCACGCTGCGTATTGGTCCTCCGATCCTTCTCGCTTCTCCTCGTCAGATGAAGAGGACGAAGACAGCCGTGACACCACCCTTTGCCTTGATGACAGCTTTGCACACTCTTGGCATTCTCTCAACCAGCTTCATGAGGTAGTCAACTGGAATGCATTTCAATTAACAGGTGTGACTTGTTAAAAGTTAGTATGTGGAATTTCTTTAATGCGTTTGAGAATTATTGTGTTATGACAAGGTAAGGGTGGTATACAGAAGACAGTCCTATCTGGTAAAAGACCAAGTCCATATTATGGCAAGAACAGCTCAAATAAGCAAAGAGAAATGACAGTCCATCATTACTTTAAGACATAAAGGTCAGTCAATCCGGAAAATTTCGACATTTCAAAAACTATCAAGCTCTAACATGAAACTGGCTCTCATGAAGACCGCCACAGGAAAGTAAGACCCAGAGTTACCTCTGCTGCAGAGGATAAGTTCATTAGAGTTGCACCTCAGATTACAGCCCAAATAAATGCTTCCCAGAGTTCAAGTAACAGACACATCTCAACATCAACTGTTCAGAGGAGACTGCATGAATCAGGCCTTCGTGGTCGAATTGCTGCAAAGAAACCACTACTAAAGGACACAAATAATAAGAAGGGACTTGCTTGGGTCAAGAAACACGAGCAATGGACATTAGACCAGTGGAAATCTGTCCTTTGGTCTGATGAATCCAAATTTGAGATTTTTGGTTCCAACCGCCGTGTCTTTGTGAAACGCATAGTAGGTGAACGGATGATCTCTGCATGTGTGGTTTCCCCCGTGAAGCATGGAGGAAGAGGTCTGATGGTGTGGGGTGCTGTGCTGGTGACACTGTGTGATTTATTTAGAATTAAAGGCACACTCAACCAGCATGGGTACCACAGCATTCTGCAGCGATACACCATCCCATCTGGTTTGCGCATAGTGGAACTATCATTTGTTTTTCAACAGGACAATGACCCAACACACCTCCAGGCTGTGTAAGGATTATTTGACCAAGAAGGAGAGTGATGAAGTGCCGTATCAGATGACCTGGCCTCCACAATCACCGACCTCAATCCAATTGAGATGGTTTGGGATGAGTTGGACCGCAGAGTGAAGGAAAAGCAGCCAACAAGTGCTCAACATATGTTGGATCTCCTTCAGGATTGTTGGAAAAGCATTCCAGGTGAAGCTGGTTGAGAGAATGCCAAGAGTGTGCAACGCTGTCATCAAGGCAAAGGGGGGCTACTTTGAATAATCTAAAATACAGTATATAGTTTGAGTTGTTTAACACTTTTTTGGTTACATGATTCCGTACAGTGAGGGAAAAAAGTATTTGATCCCCTGCTGATTTTGTACGTTTGCCCACCGACAAAGAAATGATCAGTCTATCATTTTAATGGTAGGTTTATTTGAACAGTGAGAGACAGAATAACAACAACAAAAATCCAGAAAAACGCATGTAAAAAATGTTATAAATTTATTTGCATTTTAATAAGGGAAATAAGTATCTGACCCCTCTGCAAAACATGACTTAGTACTTGGTGGCAAAACCCTTGTTGGCAATCACAGAGGTCAGACGTTTCTTGTAGTTGGCCCCCAGGTTTGCACACATCTCAGGAGGGACATTTGGCAACTTGAACCTTCAGCTCCCTCCACAGATTTTCTATGGGATTAAGGTCTGGAGACCGGCTAGGCCACTACAGGACCATAATATGCTTCTTCTTGAGCCACTCCTTTGTTGCTGTGGCTGTGTGTTTTGGGTCATTGTCATGCTGGAATACCCATCCACGACCCATTTTCAATGCCCTGGATTTGACGGTACATGGACCCGTCCATCGCCCCTTTGATGCTGTGAAGTTGTCCTGTCCCCTTAGCAGAAAAACACCCCCAAAGCATAACGTTTCCACCTCCATGTTTGACGGTGGGGATGGTGTTCTTGGGGTCATAGGCAGCATTCCTCCTCCTCCAAACACGGCGAGTTGAGTTGATGCCAAAGAGCTCCATTTTGGTCTCATCTGACCACAACACTTTCACCCAGTTGTCCTCTGAATCATTCAGATGTTCAATGGCAAACTTCAGACGGGCATGTATATGTGCTTTCTTGAGCAGGGGGACCTTGAGGGCACTGCAGGATTTCAGTCCTTCACGGCGTAGTGTGTTACCAATTGTTTTCTTGGTGACTATGGTCCCAGCTGCCTTGAGATCATTGACAAGATCCTCCCGTGTAGTTCTGGGCTGATTCCTCACCGTTCTCATGATCATTGCAACTCCACGAGGTGAGATCTTGCATGGAGCCCCAGGCTGAGGGAGATTGACAGTTCTTTTGTGTTTCTTCCATTTGCGAATAATCGCACCAACTGTTGTCACCTTCTCACCAGCTGCTTGACGATAGTCTTGTAGCCCAGTCCAGCCCTACAATCTTGTCCCTGACATCCTTGGAGAGCTCTTTGCTCTTGGCCATGGTGGAGAGTTTGGAATCTGATTGATTGATTGCTTCTGTGGACAGGTGTCTTTTATACAGGTAACAAATTGAGATTAGGAGCACTCCTTTAAGAGTGTGCTCCTAATCTCAGCTCGTTACCTGTATAAAAGACACCTGGGAGCCAGAAATCTTTCTGATTGAGATGGGGTCAAATACTTATTTCCCTCATTAAAATGCAAATAAATTTATAACATTTTTGACATGTGTTTTTCTGGATTTTTGTTGTTGTTATTCTGTCTCTCACTGTTCAAATAAACCTACCATCAAAATTATAGACGGATCATTTCTTTGTCAGTGGGCAAACGTACAAAATCAGCAGGGGATCAAATACTTTTTTCTCTCACTATGTTATTTTATAGTTGTGATGTCTTCACTATAAAATAATAAAAATAAAGAAAAACCCTTGAATGAGTAGATGTGTCAACTTTTGACTTGTAATGTACTTAAATATCAAAAGTAAATGTAATTCCTAAAATATAGCTAAGTGTTAAAAGTAAAAGCTTTTAAAAAGTGTGTGACTTGGACCATTTTCCTGTCCGGCTAAGCATTCAAAATGTAACGAGTACTTTTGAGCGTCAGGGAAAATGTATGGAGTAAAAAGTACATCATTTTGTTTAGTAATGTTATGGAAGTTGTCAAAAAGTTCAATAGTAAAGTACAGATACCCCCCCCAAAAAGACTTAAGTAGTACTTAAGTACTTTACACCACTGGATTTAGCCTATACTGTACAAATTAATGTGATATTTGATGCTCTCTCACTAATTGTACAGTGTCTAACCATTTCAGTTTGTGAGTGTCTGATATCGGGGTTGGAGACGTGTTCATTTCGACATTAGAAATATATTTCTTATTAACAATGGCAACACTGCCATGCTGATCTGAGCTTTGCTTTTGGAAAACCACATCCCAGAAACCCTAGACCCACTCCAATTTGCATACCGCCCAAACAGATCCACAGATGATGCAATCTCTATTGCACTCCACACTGCCCTTTACCACCTGGACAAAAGGAACACTTATGTGAGAATGCTATTCATTGACTACAGCTCAGCGTTCAACACCATAGTACCCTCAAAGCTGATCACTAAGCTAAGGATCCTGGGACTAAACACCTCCCTCTACAACTGGATCCTGGACTTCCCTACAGGCCGCCCCCAGCTGGTGAGGGTAGGTAGCAACACACGCTGATCCTCAACACTGGAGCTCCCCAGGGGTGCATGCTCAGTCCCCTCCTGTACTCCCTGTTCCCCCACGACTGCATGGCCAGTCACGACTCCAACACCATCATTAAGTTTGCAGACTACACAACAGGTATTCACAACGACGAGACAGCCTATAGGGAGGTCGTCAGAGACCTGGCCGGGTGGTGCCAGAATAACAACCTATCCCTCAACGTAACCAAGACTAAGGCGATGATTGTGGATTGTGGACTACATGTAAAGGAGGACCGAGTACGCCCCATTCTCATCGACGGGGCTGTAGTGGAGCAGGTTGAGAGCTTCAAGTTCCTTGGTGTCCACATCACCAACAAACTAGAATGGTCCAAACACACCAAGACAGTCGTGAGGAAGGCACAACAAATCCTATTCCCCCTCGGGAAACTAAAAAGATTTGGCATGGGTTCTGAGATCCCCGAAAGGTTCTACAGCTGCACCATCGAGAGCATCCTGACTGGTTGCATCACTGCCTGGTACGGCAACTGCTTGGCCTCCGACCGCAAGGCACTAGTACATCACTAGGGCTAAGCTGCCTGTTTTTCCACTAGTTTTTTTTTCCCTTACTTATTGTTCACCTAATACCTTTTTTGCACTATTGGTTAGAGCCTTTAAGTAAGCATTTCACTGTAAGGTCTACACCTGTTGTATTCAGGGCACGTGACAAATAAACTTGTTTGATTTGATTAGAGTCCAACTGTCGGCTGTTGCAGATGCACCTCCCCGACTTTCAGTTGGTTGCTTTCGCCTTACCACAGCCAAAAGTCTGTGAGAGCATAGGAGACAAAACAGTAAAACAAAACTTATTGGATGCAGGAGTGCAGATAGTGTAGTACAGAGAAAACAGCCTCATACCAAAGATTTTTTATAACTAAACCAAGACAAACCACAGCCTGTCGTTTCCAATGGGAATAAATTAGCCATAGCGGGCAGAACAAGGAGGGGGGGCAGAGCCCAGCACGAGCAAGCGAGATCTAATTGAAGCTTTCTAGTATTATCTGCATATTTTCATTTTGGAATGCCTACTCTGAAGTGCGTGTGCAGTTACTCAATTCGCCTTCACACTCCTAAACACAATTTCAAACTTTTTTTGTTCAAAAGATTCTAGTTTTGGGAACAGAAAACAGTATTGAGATCAAATGTTTCAATTAAAAATATTGTAGAATATCTGCCAAAATGCATCTCGCTCCATCTTCTCCCACTGCCCGCCAATGGGCTTCCTCTCACTAGCATATTTGCTAGTGAGTGGAAACACCAAGCAGATGCTTTGCATTAACATCCAGTGAAATATCTGGATCTTTGTCCCATCTGTGCCTATACCACTGGGCTTTTATCTAAAGTGAGGCTTGAGCCAGCAAGCCTTCTGTCTAGACTACAGGTCAAAACAATTGTCTGTGGAAGCTGGATAAGAGCGTCTGCTAAATGACTTAAATGTAAATGTATTCAAGTGTCATTGAGGAAAGACAGTTTACAAGGCAGAGAAAAGCAAAACACAGACTGCAAAATTAGTTAAAGATGAGTTTAATAAACAATCAAGCAACATTGCAAGGACTATTAATTCAGGCTAGACCCAACACAAGGCTGACAAACCATTTCCAAAAATAGAGTAAAAATTACAATTGTATAATGTCATCTAACAGTTTATTTTTTTCCTCATGAACTCAAGTAACTAAAGGGAACTGAAATAGGGTTGTGATTTTGCTGAAGCAATACAAGCATGGAGGGGAAAGGTTGTTAACAGAACAAGTAAGCATCCAATCAGACTTCCTTAGAATTTAAGTTGCTCAGAGCATCTCTTAAGCCAATCAGCTGTAGGATGCAAAATCCTATTCCCTGCTGCATCCACATGGACCTAAATTAATTGTTTTGGGAAAAATCTCAACAGAAACTGCTGAAATGCACAGGTTGTTTTCTTTAAAAAAATAAAAATAAAACAGACAAAGACCCGTTTTTCAGACAAAATAATCAAGAGGGAGATGCGACGTCCAAGAAATTTGAGCAATTACACTTCACATCGGGTTCAATTAGAAAAACAGCAGAAAAATATTCAGCCCAGTGAAACCAATAGCAAGTGAATAGAACATGACAATGAATGAAGGCCGAAGCCATTGGACTACCATGCCTACAAAATTGGCTGGATAATCTGAACAGTAAGATGTCCTGTAGATGATGACAAAATGATGACTAAGCTTGAGCTCAACTTTAATAGATCACCCCATAACCAATGTATCCAAGGTAAATATCCAAACAGCTTATAAGCCTGTTATAACTCAGAAAAACACTAGTTATACTTTTAGGTAGAACTAAGGAATGAGAATCGGACATTCATAGTCCAGTCGGCAAACCAAAGCATATACATGTCTGAGGTGGGTTATTTGGTATGCAAAGTGAGTCATAAACCAATCATGGAGGGAGTAAACCCTGGAAAAAAAATCCCCCCCAAAAATCACACAAAAACAAAACAAAAATAAAATCGACAGAACGTATAGAGTGATCAAACACACCAACTTTAACAGAAACATTAAGTTAAGCAAATGTACAAATTCAACCACACCACCTCCCTCTTGTTTGAGGAACTTCTCTGCATGCTAAGCAGGACTGTGTTTAAGAAGGTTCAGTGGGCGTTTAATTTTGGGGGGGTGGCGGTGGAGGCGCAGGGGGCATACCGAAGGGGGGCATTCCTGGCACCCCCATCCCCATCATGGTGACAAAGTTGGAGGGATCCATGGGCGGAGGGGAGGTGGAGGGGCATACATCATGCCGGCCGAGCCGGGGGTGGGGGAGGAGGGGGAGGTGGGGCGCCGGGGGAGAGGGGGCTGGACTCCGGGCGGAGGGGGACCATGGAGGGGTTTCCCATGGGGGGGGGGGCTGGGCAGCCGAGGCAGCGGACTGTTGGGGCTGCTGCCAGGGGGGCAGGTTGCCAGTGCCAGGACTGGACGTTGTGGTCGTATCTGGGGAGGAAATAACTTTAGTTAGTGGGAGACACTAGAAATAACACGCTGCACTGATTCAATGCTAGTGTTCTTACTCTGTTGCCATGGCAGTGGTGCACTAGTGGCCATGTTGCTGGTGGGAGGGGGCGGAGGGGCCTGCTGTTGCCATGGAGGCAGGGGACCCGAGGGTGGAGGGGGAGGCTGGTTGTTTGGGGGTGGTGGTGGTGGCATCATGGGTGGAGGCAACAGACCTGAACACAAATAAGAGAAATAAACACTTTACACTCATGGGAATGGGCCTAAATGGAAATGTTCCTTACAGAAGAGATAAACAGAATATACACAGTAGCAATCTAAAAAGGGAACAGTTTTAATTATTAGACCAAAGACGGACAACATCTCATCCGACAAGATTGAATACAAACACACTTGATTTTTGTGTGCATTTGCCATTCACTGTACTTTCCCCCACATTTGTTGATAAAGAAATCTGAAAATACTCTGGATACATTCAGTAACGTAAGAAAATTCCTGGAAAATGTGGGGAAGCTGCTACACGACAAAGGAATTACAAGGGTTTGAGTAAAAGGTATAATTGGGGGCCTCCTGAGTGGTGCAGCGATCTAAGGTACTGCAGCATAGTGAGAGGCATTATTACAGACCCGGGTTCATTCCCGGGCTGTGCCACAACCGGCCGTGGCCATCAGTTTCATAGGACGCCGCACAATTGGCCCAGCGTCATCCAGGTTAGGGGAGGGTTTGGCCAGGGGGCTTTACTTGGTTCATCGCTCTCTAGCGTGACAGGTGCCTGCAGGCTGACCTTGGTCGTCAGTTGAACAATGTTTGTAAAATTCCAACCTCTCCAAAGTGTATACAGTTCCTGTCATTTCAATGCACTTATGACTCAAATAAGTCTTCAATACGTTTAAAAAGTAATAAAAACAATTGCAATAATAATAATAATAATAATAAGTCAAGGTGCTGGTTTGAGCTCTGCTAGCTGTGCCGTTGAGGAACATGAAGCACATTTGGGGTTCTTTTGATTAGAACACAGCCCTGCATCGCCGCAGTCACACAATTACGGTTGTTTTCGCGATTCAAAAAAAGTCCATTATAAATCTGGGTCTGGTGAACATCATGTGAAGGCCTGTTCTATTGCCAACATCACTAGTTAAGTTCTAAAGTAGGATCTTACAGTGTTAGGCTTTCACAATGCAATTCAGGGAAACAGATTTGGTGATCATTGACAGGAGCCATGAGTGTGTCGCAGTGAGTTCTCTTCACAATAGACTAACTGGCTCATTCTGTTCAGAACAACCCAGGGTATGACCATGTGTCATCTTTTAACCACACATCAAGCAAAGTGATCAAACACATTGACACGGAATATGACAAATTTTATGATATGGAAATGTGAAGAGCACAAGTGGATTCACGGGTGTTTGTCTTTCTTGTATGACATCAAAGCGGTATTTATTATAATCTTCAAAGTCTCATCTTTCAAAATACATAGTCACAATAATTTACAGACTTTTCCCCACACAACAAAAAAACACCCAAAAGTTGCCCAATTAGCAGGAGGGATGGGGGCAACTTGTTGTGCGCCATTCTCAAGTTTCAAAATCCCATAAAGTGCTGTGAAGCAGAGACCCTGAGGTCTGACGCCATGTATAGCATGTTACTATACAGCTATTGCGTTCCAATTGAGGTGTTTATCAGTGCCCAAATCTGCCCTTCTCAACCCAGGTACGAGTGTAAAGGGCTACAGGATACAATTGCGGTGTTATAACTGATTCGACTGCGAAGACCAAACAGACGTGGTGTCATGTACACATGAAGCCACAAAGACAGTTTACAAAAAGGGAAAACAAAACGGAGACAGGCAAAAACAACAAAGATATCTCTTATCAGTGTCTCTCTTACCCATATGGTGTCCGTGTCCCTGGCCCATGGGGGGCGGTGGGGGCTGCATCCACGGGGGTGGCATACCGTTGTTGGGGGGCATGGGGTGTCCTCCCATGTTGGACATGGGGGGTGGGAAGTTGTGGTGGCCTCCGTGACCACCGTGTTGGTTGCCATGACCACCGTGTTGGTTGCCATGACCACCGTGGCCTCCGTGCATGCTGTGGAAGTTCCTGTTCTCAGACTGGCCAGAGTTCATCCAGGGAGGACGGCTCTGCAGCACAAACATACAGTCAGACAAGAGGCACTTTTTGGGATTCCATGACTTGCACGGTTTATCATGTAGTCTAAGCTCGTCTGTTGATGAAACTGAACTCCACGAAGGAACCAATGAAGTCTCCATGAATCTCTGGCATGGAACAAAAGGCCTATTTTGATGTGTAGATTTTTGAAGACAATTGAAGCTCAGGTCGTGTTAGTCACTACATTCAACTTACCGGCGGTGGCTGGTTGTTGCTGCCTCTGTTGTGGCCGCTGTTCTGATTGTTGGAGTGTCCCCCACCAGAGGAGGGTACAGGGGCCTCGCCCAGCTCCGCCATGAGGGACAGGTATTCCTTGTCCATACGGGCCTTGTCCTGGGCAGACTGGGGGGGCTCACCGGCCCTGGGCGCAGCAAAGGAGCTGGAGAGAGAGGTCCTTTTAATGCATGGTACGTTTTTAGAAATTGTTATAGAAATTCTCTTTAGTGTTTATGTCGGAGCTATGATCACTCCAAGTACCCACTGTTCCAGGTCCTCGGCATGGACCTAGACCCTTCATTCTACGCTCCTCACAACACAGGCTCAACACATCCAGTTGTATTTCTGAGCAGGAATCATTTATGTAACAGAGTACGTAGCTGGTAAGTTACCTGGTGAACTTGCAGTCTGAGGAGATGTGGCCTGCACCGCCACACTTGGTACAAAGGGTGGTGTTGGTGACGCTGCGGGGTTCAGTGCTCTGCCACGGACGTAGGATCCTGTGGAGGAAACAGATGGGTGAAGCAGTGAGCACAGTTATCCAGGCACCCGGGATTATCCAACATCCATAGAATGGCTGATATCAGAACTTGGCAGGCTCACCTGTTGTCGTCCTCTCTCAGGGTTCCGTTGAGTCTGGCCAGCTCTCTCAGCTGCATCTTCCTCAAGTCGTTCTGGTCCTCAGGGGTCTCGATGCCCTGCTTCAGGATGGTGCGGATCTACGGGACACACCATAGTGAATAAACCTTAAAAATGTATGCAAATGAACATAGAAATGCATAGCACTAGCTAGTTATAGTATTATACGAGTGGACAGTGACAAGAGGTAAGCCAGTAGACCAGTGTTTCCCAAATGCTGGACCTTGGGACCCCAAGGGGTGCAAGTTTTGTTTTTTTGTCTCAACTCTACACAAATGATTCAAATATTGATGATTGGGTGATTCTTTGAATCTGCTGTGTATTGCTGGGGCAAAACCCAAAACGTGCACCCCTTAGGGTCCCAAGGACCGAGTTTGAGTTTGGGAAAGCCTGCAGTAGACGTTATGAAGGGCTAACCTGTTCCACAGCCTTCTTGACGTTCTCCATGGTGTTGGCGGTGACCAGGGCGTGCAGCGGCTCGTCCTCCCCTGGCAGCATTTGGCCATCCTTACGGCCCACCTTGCCCTCCTTTACCGAGCCCTTACCACGGATCATGATCTTGGCACAGCACTCCTTCTCTATGTTCTTCAGGGTGTTGCCACTGCAAGGACACAAGTAATATCCTCAGCATGTGTGTGAGATGTAGTAAGGAATCAGCACCACTTACTGAGCAACCACCCAAGACTGTTGCCTCTGCTTCCGCACGGCAGGCGGTACCGGTGCATCAAGTTTGACACCAACAGGCTCCTGAACAGCTTCTATCTCTATGCCAAAAGGCTAACTAAACGTCTAACTAAATGGCTCCACAGACTAGCTGGGTTGACCTTTGTATTTTATTCTTATTTTAGCACCGTCTCTATGCACACGCACAGGCACCCTACACGCTATGCACTGACACTCCAACACACATACAAACACGCACTCCATTTGCACACACAATCATATACACTGCTGCTACTCTTTTTACCATATATCCTGATGCCTAGTCACCTTACCCCTAGACATATCTACCTCTATCGATTCAGTATCCCCCTGCACATTGTAAATATGGTACGGACCCTGTGTACTGTAGGCTTACTTTGTGTATATATATATATCGTGTGTTTATATTGTGTGTTTATTTTCTACCTTGTTATTTGTAGTATTACATTGTTATTGATTACTGTATTGTTGGGGTCTAAGGCATTTCACTGTACTTGTGCCATTGAAACTTATAGGCAAAACCCCAGACATTGTAACCCAATGTGCCAATAGACCCACAACACAGGAATATTATATAGAACCATTTTTTATGGGTTTGGGGGGGGATTGATACAGTTACATATTGGGATATTAATTTGAGGATATATCATATCGTTTTCATAATAATATATTATTGTTGCGCTAGTTGGCTGTACCTTCATAACTTGTTCCCCATATCCTTTATAAAATACAGAGCCAATTTGGTGTTCGCACTTCTATTTCTATGACTGATCAAAACTCATTCTCATGGCTCTCTTGACATATGTTGAACAATATGTTTGGAACATCAAATTGCAAGAATATCATATTGTGAGGTCCCTGGCAAACTCCCACCCCTATGGTAAAGGCCTGTAACTCACCGTGGTCCAATCAGCAGGCCAACAAAGTTGATCTCTGGGTACTCGTCCTGTGGAATCATCACCTTGTCGTTGACTCTGGTAGCTGGGGGCCTGTGGGGGATATTCATGTTTAGTATAGTGAAGGATACAACCCAGTCTCTTACACATTCAAGCCAAAGGGAAGAGTTTCTCATTTCATATGCATATACTGTATCCTAGTCAAAGCCACTCCAATATCGCTCATCCTAATACTTAAATATTTGGGTGTATTGTTAGATACTACCACAATGTTGGAGCTAGGAAGACAAGCACTTCGCAACACCCACAATAACATCTGCTAAATAACATTTGAAGCATGGCTGTTCTCAGAAGTCATTAAAACCAGCAGAGACATAGCAATAGTTCTGAAACTCAGACCAGCCATGAAGTGTCATTTAAACAGGGAATAAACAAGAACATTCTGGGGGAGTGGGAAGAAACTAGACTATAAACAGCTGTTGCTGTAGTAACAGCTAATGGGGATCCAAATAAACAAGACTATGTTAGTAGATAGGGGAATAGGGCACATACTTGTAGTCAGCGGGGGGCTTGAACTCAGGGTTGAGTGCCACCATGTCGGTGATGAGGGAATGACGCTCCTCCTCGATCTTCTTGCGTGTGCGGTACTCCCTGGTGTTCAGCCTCTTGCCCTCGCTGTTATAGATGGGCTCTGGAGACGGGGATCTGGGGGAGGGGGAGAGAGTACAGACAGGCAACCATTAATATCTCCAACTGGAGGGAGAACTAAGACCATTGACAATCATACACAAGTTTCCCTATGTCTAAGCCTTGAATAACATTGTTACCAAGAAAGCTCTTTTTAAGGTACACTTGATAATGTCATGTCCCCGTGCCACTTCTCAGTGAAGGGGAGGCAAGAGAAACAATGGTTACGGTAAGCAGTTGGTCACACTGGGAAAAAACAAAGTCATCTTTCATAGGAATGGCTATGTGATAGCTATTTGGCTTTACTTCCTGCATTCACAAAGGGACATTTGTTGCTACAATGCTATAGTGTTTGACTGGCCAAATGGTTTCTGGGATTTTATTTACATCTGAAAAATGGGGACATATCACCTTGCGATAAGTAATAAAGACTATTCCGAAAGGCCAACCACCACTTCAACAACTAAATCTATCTAGACAAAATGGACAGAATTAATCCTGCATACAGGATGTAATGTGAAAGGGGTGGGCAATCAAAAATTAAAACGTTTTTTTAAAAAAGCGTTGCATTCCTAAAGGAACCGCTGGCTTTGGGAGTAAGACTGCCATAATGGATGCCGAGGTGGAGAGGGTGTTAAAAGCCAGGTCCATACCTTCCCCTTGGATGGAACACCTGAAAACCTGTTTCGCTGCGTTAAAGAGGCTCTGTGCTTGAAAAAGGTTAAGGTGACAAGGGGTAATTTGGGGTTAGAGAAAATGAATTATGATTAGACGTTAACCCTTTTCATTGTGCACTCTCCCACAAATGAGGTCTGGTCGATGAACAATTCAGGAGGAAATGTATAGGAAAGGTTTCTTTTTATACATCTTGAAATTTCCACTGCGGACAACCTGAAACACTCCCGTTATTTGTTGGGAGTGGAGGAGTGACGTTATTAGCGTCCTGGGATGAGCTTTTTGCTGTCGCTGTGGAAACGTCTGATTAAGATAATGAAACTATGTCAAGTACAGACAACAGGGACTGTGGCCAACAAAGAGATATCAATCTCACACTCATAAAAACAACATGACATTTCCTGCTGGAATAATAGATGCTTATGCAAACTAAAGTGTCAGAGCCGGTCTGTGTCATTCCGGAATAGTCAGGATCGGAGGAGTTCTCCTCCAGAGCCCTAGAGTTCCACCTGGAATACTGTGGAACCTCCCCATGGGTGGAAGATCCAGAAGCCTCATTATGGAAAACCCATTAATGACCATGGAAAAACACCCAACGGTTAAAAGTTAATTTGTCAGGATTCAGGTGGAATCTGACAATGGTTGGACCACTTGAATTGACGAGACGAGTCAAGACCAGAGAAACACATCAGGATGTTTTTTTGTCATGTCAAGCACTGGCAGAAGCAGGTTATCCTAAAGAAACCCATTACTGAAAACTATACTTGACCTAGTTGTTCAAATTGCAAACAGTATATCATTATATAACTATTTAAGATGCTAGACTCCCCATACCTTACAGCTACCTGACTAGTCAAGGAGACTGAAATATGCATTCTGGCCATCACTAAAATATACAAATATTATCAACCATAAGCTGCTAAATTAACAATAAGATTAACTTAGATTCATAAGTATTGACCCAAACCTGCAGTGTTGAAGAAAAATGTCTCCATCAATAATCAAAATGGCACACACACAGTCAAGTCAACATCTGAGTTGACAGAATGGATAAATCAGGATGCATACACAATAAAAAATAAGACACTGCACTTCATTAACATAGATGTTTCAGCTAATGCAGTGGGATATATATTATATAGATATTCAGAATAAGGGTAATTGTTTTTTGACTTATTATTAGTAATAATACCATCTGTCAGGAGACAATGATGCCATTTAAGAAAATCATTGAGGAATATAAGAACAATATAAACTTATGAGGCTAATTTAGATAGGTATAAACATAAGCTGGAAATACTTGAAGAACACCAAGTTAACCGGAAAGGTGCCCATGGTAACTTCACACCTTATCTTAACTAAAGAGCCCAAAGGTTTCTATCATTCGTCACTTTTTCAAAATTACAATTTAAAATGGTTGGATGTCACACTGAAATGTAATACTGTATTCAGAGTCAAATCTTTAGTCTTCAGACACCCTGGAAGTTATAACTATAAGAGCCTAGAAGTAGGACATCCCTGTGTACTTACTGAAGAAAATATAAACTGAGAAAATTACACTACTATGTCACAATATGCCTCTACCACTAGTGAATGGATACTAAATCTACTACACTTCAAGACCTAAAGCATCTTCTGAAAATTATGTATAATTTTCCAAAGACCAACATTTGGCGTCAAAAGAACAAGGTAGAGAAAATGTTACTGTTCGTGGGTTTAAAACTTTTCCCGACCTGTCCTCAGGGTTAACAGGGATTCCCAGGTCTCCTGTACGCAGTTTACGAGTCAGGTCTTCAATCTGCAGTTGGACTGGAAGAATTCAGGTTAGGAAAGAAAAACAAGAAGGATGGAGAGAAATGCAGTTACCACCATAACATTCATCTGGAAACAGTGCTTTCTAAATTAGAGCACCGTCTCATTTGTTTAGAGGCAAAAAAAAACACGATTACAATGAATGATTAAACATTTACATTAAAACAAGGGGAATAAAGTATACTTCTGAATTCCAGCAAATATTCTACAACAGTAAAACCCTTCCTCATTTCCAGGGGAAATGGATGTACCGAAATGGCCATGCAAAACTCTACAGAGCCAAATCATTGAACGGAAAGTGAGCTGTCATCAGGAAATAAGCCCCAGGATGTGTTTTACATATGCATGGATGTTATGTACATATGCAAAATTTGGCATCCCATTAATGAAGGAAGGGTTTATATGTACAGCAACATTTCAGAGGGTCATTAGAGCAGGGTTCCATGCCTACCGGCATAAAATAACCACATTCCAAACCCTATTATAGGCATGTAGATTCATTTCAATTTGTAATATTATTATCATAATAATAATAATGTGACCTTTGTTATACGATCGTAGTTAATTGTGGCTTTAGTAGAATAGGGAAACTCAATCCACAAGTCGTCCTAACACCATATATATACATTAATAAAGTTCAATGAGCCAATAGAGAGTCACTGTCTGCACACCAGTGGCTCTACAGCCAAGGAGCTATTGGTTATGTAATATAAGAAGGAACAAAAATAAATCACTCATCACATGCACATTTCTGTATAGGAGTTACGAACAAATGTAAACCAGTCCTCCCCAACCTCCAAAAACTCCCACCCCTTCCTGACAAGATTCAAATGAGATGAACATAGCCACTGTGAATTGATATTTCACTGCTATTTCATCTTACACGCTTCCAACAAATCCTTTTGAACTTCTTGTGTGGTTATTGTGGTGAATGAACAAAGGAAAAATAAAAAGTAAGAACAGAAGGCAGGCACAAATGAATGTTTACATACCAAGGAAGACCAACCATTAACAATAACCCATTCTGTTACTGACATGTAGACAGACTCAACTGAAATCTGACTTCCACTTTATCCAAACCCCTCCAAATGACACACATACAATACAGGTTGGAGAGGTTGGATCAGGGGGCGCCAATGTAGAAGTTGTTGTGAGGGGTTAAGTGCCGTGCGCAAGGGCACAACGGCAGGCAAAGGCATCTAGGATTAAATACCAGCTGCACCAAGGCCGGTTTGGTGGTGTTACACTACTGTTGGAAGGCATTTAGAGTGAAGATGACCGTTTCTTAAACTAACTGGGTCTTAAAACATCCAAATTAGTGTCTATTCTAAAGGATGCACAGGAAATTAGTATTTTGCTTTTTGCCCTTTAAGTAGCATTGCTCATACACTAAACTCACATGTATGATATTAAGGAAAATTTTAGCATGTCACAAGGACAACATTGGTCGATCCCTTCATGCCAAGGGACAGTGACACCTTTCTTTTTTGCTAATGGATGTCCAGTGGTATGCAAACCTTGATGCCACAAAAAAATAAAATTGCTATAGGAGAACCACATTACTGTAACTCCTTAGGATAAAGGCCTTCTTTTATACACCCCACATCCACAAGTTAGTATAGTCAGTTGTTTAAAAATACAGAATTTCGTTAGGTAGAGCAATACGATTCCACACTATAGCTTGAGTTGCAAAGCTTGAGTTGCAAAGTTTTGTCTATGTATTGGCAAATACTGTACTTGAATCACCTTCAACGCAAATCAACCCTTTCGTGGTTATGCACTAGTCAGGACATTGCTCTCCCAACGTGGGGTGAGTGACTCTAAACAGACTGTTTCAATATGCTCTAACTGATGAAATTCAGCAAACATGTCATGAACTATACATAACATTTCAATACTCAGAAAGTGAGGGGGGAAAAAACACTAGGCAACTGGATCTCACAGGGACATGTAAAGAACCAGGCAGTTAATCCTGTAAATCTAAACACTAGCTTGTAAATGTACAGTACAGTTCTGTTATATAGTAGTGGACAAGTTAGCAAGTTACCTATATAGGCCTTCTCCTGATCCCGAGTCAGTCCAGGCGGGATGACGGTGGGCATACCAGGAATGACTGTCTTCTGGTCGGGTGTTTCACTATTCCAGCGGCTCCTTTTCCTGGCTTTTTTCTGACCGAAGTCTGACAGATGAGAAAGAGGGTATTCTCAACGTGGGTCTTATACATGTTGACTGATAACGTACAATTTACGATTTCCTAAACATACACCGAAGTAACGTTAGTTAAAAAGACTATGTCCTAATAACTACCGTGCATTGTTAAATGACCAGTTAACGTTGAACCAGTTATAACAAATATTGTGTTTAACGTTAATTACGTCGTTGGCTAGAATCCTGTTCACTTCACTTGGCACATATTACTAATGTACTAAGTGTATTTCGCATTGCAATGATTAGATACATTTCAGCATATGAAACATCGATAATGTTGGCTAGCTAATATGGAGTGTTAGCAAGCTACTTTAGCTGCTCAACCCACAACACAGTCCAACACTGAAGGACTTTCTCCACGCTGTTTAGCTCGCTAGCTAGCCTAGCTTACCTGACTGGGGCTGCATTCCGGCACCTTGGGGTGGTTGTGGTGGGGTGGGAAAAGCGGCCACCGCAGTAAACACGGGGTGAACTTGCGGGAAAGACACGTTGGGAATTGGTGGCTGAAAATTCGGTATCGAAGGAAAGGCCACAGGAGGCCCGGGTGGAGGCATCAACCCCGCACCAGGCCCAGCATCAAAACCTCGTTTAGCGCCGATACTCGGGTGCAGCTTCCCTAGAGGGGTTGCATTCGCTCCCGTAGCCATTTCCAAAGGTGCTCTGTTGTATCAAATTAAAGTAGGTTACCAACGCTTGTAAATAGATAAACAAATATTACATTGAACGACATCCACAACCTTCTCCACTCGAGCTGGGGAACATAAAATGGCGCACAGCGAAATATCGCAAAGGAGGATACCGATAACCTGTACAGCGAAACTCTACTATTGGTATAGACCAGTGCCAGCCTAAACGTTCCCACGTTTCATTGGTTAAAACGAATAGGGTCAGTCTGCCATTCCTTAACTTCCTCGAAAAACGATTGGACGTTCACCATGACAATCATTGGGCCACACTCTTTGATTGGGTCTTGAATGTTGATGTCTGCCTACCGTTACAATTTTTTGCTGCTTGATCCACTGTTGAGAGCTAAAAAAAAATAAACAATGACCAAAGAATGTAATTTATTTTTATTTTTTATATGCAGTTCTAAACATTTTGCAATGACAGTGACTGAAAATGGCAGTGACTGAAAATGTTTTATAGCATAATTTCACACAATTCTACGCATTTTGACATGGCTAATGCTGTGGTCTTACGCTCAAACATACAATCAATGGGAGTCTGATGTTCTAGCTTTTATTTTGATGATTGTAAATTCTCAAAGATTATAGGCTATATATATATATAAATCAAATCAAATCAAATTTTGTTTGTCACATACACATGGTTAGCAGATGTTAGTGCGAGTGTAGCGAAATGCTTGTGCTTCTAGTTCCGACAATGCAGTAATAACCAACAAGTAATCTAGCTAACAATTCCAAAACTACTACCTTATAGACACAAGTGTAAGGGGATAAAGAATATGTACATAAAGATATATGAATGAGTGATGGTACAGAGCGGCATAGGCAAGATACAGTAGATGGTATTGAGTGCAGTATATACATATGAGATGAGTATGTAAACAAAGTGGCATAGTTAAAGTGGCTAGTGATACATGTATTACATAAAGATGCAGTAGATGATATAGAGTACAGTATATACGTATACATATGAGATGAATAATGTAGGCTAGTACCAGTCAGAAGTTTGGACACAGCTTTTTATTTTTATTTTGGACACAGCTACTTATTCAAAGGTTTTTCTTTATTTAAACTATTTTCTAGAATGTAGAATAATAGTTAAGAAATCAAAGCTATGAAATAACACATATGGAATCATGTGGTCACCAAAAAAGTGTTAAATCAAATATATTTTATATTTGAGATTCTTCAAAGTAGCCACCCTTTGCCTTGATGACAGCTTTGCACACTCTTGGCATTCTCTCAACCAGCTTCATGAGGAATGCTGTTCCAACAGTCTTGAAGGAGTTCCCACATATGTTGAGAACGTCTTGGCTGCTTTTCCTTCACTCTGAGGTCCAACTCATCCCAAACCATCTCAATTGGGTTGAGGTTGGGTGATTGTGGAGGCCAGGTCACCTGATGCCACACTCCATCACACTCCTTCTTGGTCAAATAGCCCTTACACAGCCTGGAGGTATGTTTTGGGTCATTGTCCTGTTGAAAAACAAATGATAGTCCCACTACGGGCAAACCAAATGGGATGGCATATCGCTGCAGAATGCTGTGGTAGCCATGCTGGTTCAGTATGCCTTGAATTCTAAATAAATCACAGACACTGTCACCAGCAAAGAACCCTCACACCTCCTCCATGATTCACGGTGGGAACCATACATAAAGAGATCCTCTGTTCACCTACTCTGCGTCTCACAAAGACACAGCAACATTTGGACTCATCAGACCAAAGGACAGATTTCAACAGGTCTAATGTCCATTCCTCGTGTTTCTTGGCCCAAGCCAGTCTTTTCTTCTTATTGGTGTACTTTAGCAGTGGTTTCTTTGCAGCAATTTCACCATGAAGGCCTGATTCACGCAGTCTCCTCTGAACAGTTGATTTTGAGATGTGTCTGTTACTTGAACTCTGTGAAGCATTTATTTGGGCTGCAATATGAGGTGCAGTTAACTCTAATGAAGATATCATCTGCAGCAGAGGTAACTCTGGGTCTTACATTCCTGTGGCGGTCCTCATGAGAGGTAGTTTCATGTTAGTGCTTGATAGTTATTGCGACTGTACTTGAAGAAACATTAAAAGTTATTGAAATGTTCCTGATTGACTGACCTTCATGTCTTAAAGTAATGATGGACTGAAGTTTCTCTTTGCCTATTTGAGCTCAGTATATACAGTTTAATTCAGAAGTTTACATACACTTAGGTTGGAGTCATTAAAACTCGTTTTTCAACCACTCCACAAATTTCTTGTCAATAAACTAGTTTTGTCAAGTCGGTTAGGACATCTACTTTGTGCATGACACAAGTAATTTTTCCAACAATTGATTACAGACAGATTACTTCACTTATAGGCTACCTGAAACGTTTGACCCAAGGTAAATACTGTCTTTCAAAGATAATTTATAAAACTCCAAATAACTTCACATATCTTCATTGTAAAGGGTTTAAACACTGTTTCCCATGCTTGTTCAATGAACCGTAAACAATTAATGAACATGCACCTGTGGAACGGTCGTTAAGACTAACAGCTTACAGACGGTAGGCAATTAAGGTCACAGTTATGAAAACGATGGACACTATAGAGGCCTTTCTACTGACTCTGAAAAACACCAAAAGAAAGATGCCCAGGGTCCCTGCTCATCTGTGTGAACGTGCCTTAGGCATGCTGCAAGGAGGCATGCGGACTGCAGATGTGGCCAGGGCAATACATTTCAATGTCCGTACTGTGAGATGCCTAAGACAGCGCTACAGGGAGACAGGATGGACAGCTGATCGTACTCGCAGTGGCAGACCAGGCGTAACAACACCTGCACAGGATCGGTACATCCGAACATCACACCTGCGGGACAGGTACAGGATGTCAATCAACAACTGCCTGAGTTACACCAGGAACACACAATCCATCCATCAGTGCTCAGAATGTCCGCAATAGGCTGAGAGAGGATTGACTGAGGGCTTGTAGGCCTGTTGTAAGGCAGGTCCTCACGAGACATCACCGGCAACAACGTCACCTATGGGAACAAACCCACCATCGCTGGACCAGACAGGACTGGAAAAAAGTGCTCTTCACTGACACGTTGCGGTTTTGTCTCACCAGAGGTGATGGTCGGATTCGTGTTTATCGTCGAAGGAATAAGCGTTACACCGAGGCCTGTACTCTGGACCGGGACCGATTTGGAGGTGGAGGGTTCGTCATGGTCTGTGGTGGTGTGTTACATCATCATCGGACTGAGCTTGTTGTCATCGCAGGCAATCTCAGTGCTGCGGGTTACAGGGAAGACATCCTCCTCCCTCATATGGTACCCTTCCTGCAGGCTCATCCTGACATGACCCTCCAGCATGACAATGCCACCAGCCATACTGCTCGTTCTGTGCGTGACTTCCTGCAAGACAGGAATGTCAGTGTTCTGACATGGCCAGGGAAGGGCCCGGATCTCAATCCCATTGAGCACGTCTGGAACCTGTTGGATCAGAGGATGAGGACTAGGGCCATTCCCTCCAGAAACTTCCGGGAACTTGCAGGTGCCTTGGTGGAAGAATGTGGTAACATCTCACAGCAAGAATTGGCAAATCTGCTGCAGTACATGAGATGCACTGCAGTTCTTAATGCAGCTGGTGGCCACACCAGATACTGACTGTTACTTTTGATTTTTGACCCCCCTTTATTCAGGGACACATTATTTGATTTCTGTTAGTCACAGGTCTGTGGAACTTGTTCAGTTTATGTCTCAGTTGTTGAATCTTATGTTCATTCAAATATTAACGCAGTCGACAGTGAGGACATTTCTTTTTTTGCTGAGTTTGTGCCTTTCCAAAATCATGTCCAATCAATTGAATTTACCACAGGTGGACTCCAATAAAGTTGTAGAAACATCTCAAGGACGATCAATGGAAACAGGAAGCACATGAGCTCAATTTTGAGTCTCATAGCAAAGGGTCTTAATACTTATATCAATAAGGTATGTTTTTAATACATTTGCAAGAATTGCTTTGTCATAACGTGTAGATTGCTGAGGGAATTGTTTTATTTAATCAATTTTAGAATAAGGCAGTAATGTAACAAAATGTGGAAAAAGTCAAAGGGTCTGAATACTTTCCGAAGGCAATGTATAGGTCCATCATCTGTTCTACCTACTTTCTATTTAATTTTATTCATTTAAGTTCACACTGAACACGTTATTCCATCCTGAAAATGTTTTTAAAAAACTAAAAGGTAATCACATGGACCCCTGCCGTGACCCACAAGTGGGTCCCAACCCACAGTTTGGGAACCACTGGACTAACCTTTTTCCAAGGGTTCATGCACTTCACGTGTCACTTTGGATTGATACATTCAAATGAAAAAAGGCTTTGGAAAAAACTTCACATTTACAAAAAAATGTAGAATTAAAATGATCACTGTACTGCAAATACTAAATCAATATATTGCAAAATCAAGTTCAAGTTGGTGTGTATTCTTTTCTTGATTTTATATGTATTATAATTATTTACACAGCCAGCATTTCAAATCATCAAACCCATGTGTATACTTAACCAAATGTTATGTAATAACACTATTTACCCATGAGGCACAAACACTGAAGGAACCTTTTCAGAAACCAATTTGTGGATTATAAACTGGGTGGTTCGAACACTGAATGCCGATTGGATGATAGCTGTGGTATATCAGACCGTATATGACAAAACATTTATTTTACTGCTCTAATTATGTAGGTACCCAGTTTATAATAGCAATAAGACGTGTTGCTGTGCGTTTTGTTGCCAACCTTACGGTTTTTACTTTTTAATTACCGTTTATATTTTAAATTTTTCCTTCAATCAACTTTTTCACTCGGGACGCTTCATCTGGACGTGGTTTGTCAGGACCTCCAACAGCCGAAGCTAAGTAGTAACATTAACATGATGCCTTCGAATTGCAGTCGCTGTACTCATAATATACAGGAGAACAATTGCCTTACGGCGAGGATAGCTGTGCTGCAAGCCCAGCTTCAGATGCAATCGTTAGGCAAGGGTAATTTCAGTGTAGGAAAGGATGAAACAGCGTCTGTGCCACCAGTAAGTAGATAGTAACATTAGTATAGATCCCCCTCGCACGGTCCCCGCAGCTGGACAACTTTCTCATGGCTTCTGGAGGGAAATGCTGTAGGAATGCTCAACCGGTGTCGCTCATTCAGCCGACAGAAACTTTCAACCGGTTTTCCCCATTAAGCAGCGAGTTGGAGTCTGAGGCCGAGCCTTCTCGTCTCTACTCCTCCCGATACGGGGTCTGAGACGCCGAAGATTCCCACCATTAGCTCTGACAAATTGAAAACCCTAGTCATTGGCGACTCCATTTCCCGCAGTATTAGACTTAAAACGAATTATCCAGCGATCAAACTGTTTACCAGGGGGCAGGGCTACGGACGTTAAGGCTAATCTGAAGATGGTGCTGGCTAAAGATAAAACTGGCGAGTGTAGAGTAGAGATATTGATATCCACGTCGGCACCAAGGATGTTAGGATGAAACAGTCAGAGGTCACCAAGCGCAACATAGCTTCAGCATATAAATCAGCTCGAAAGATGTGTCGGCATCGAGTAATTGTCTCTGGCCCCCTCCCAGTTAGGGGGAGTGATGAGCTCTACAGCAGTCTCACAACTCAATAATAGGTTGAAAACTGTTTTCTGACACACCCAAAAGGTAGAATTTGTAGATAATTGGCCCTCTTTCTGGGACTCACCCACAAACAGGACCAAGCCTGGCCTGCTGAGGAGTGACAGACTCCATCCTAGCTGGAGGGGTGCTCTCATCTTACCTACCAACATAGACAGGGCTCTAACTCCTCTAGCTCCACAATGAAATAGGGTGCAGGCCAGGCAGCAGGCTGTTAGCCAGCCTGCCAGCTTAGTGGAGTCTGCCACTAGCAAATCAGTCAGCTCAGCTTTCCCCATTGAGACAGTCTGTGCCTCGACCTAGGTTGGGCAAAACTAAACATGGCGGTGGTTGCCTTAGACATCTCACTAGGATAAAGACCTCCTCCATTCCTGCCATTATTGAAAGAGATCGTGATACCTCACATCTCAAAATAGGGCAACTTAATGTTAGATCCTTTACTTCAAAGGCAGTTATAGTCAATGAACAAATTACTGATCATAATCTTGAAGTGATTGGCCTGACTGAAACATGGCTTAAGCCTGATGAATTTACTGTGTTAAATGAGGCCTCACCTCCTGGTTACACTAATGACCATATCCCCCGTGCTTCCCGCAAAGGCGGAGGTGTTGCTAACATTTACGATAGCAAATTTCAATTTACAAAAAAAAGCACTTTTTATAGCTACTGTTTACAGGCCTCCTGGGCCGTATACAGCGTTCCTCATTGAGTTCCCTGAATCCCTATCGGACCTTGTAGTCATAGCAGATCATTCAAATTTTTGGTGACTTTAATATTCACATGGAAAATTCCACAGACCCACTCCAAAAGGCTTTCGGAGCAATCATCGACTCAGTGGGTTTTGCCCAACATGTCTCTGGACCTACTCACTGTCATACTCTGGACCTAGTTTTGTCCCATGGAATAAATGTTGTGGATCTTAATGTTTTTCCTCATAATCCTGGACTATTGGACCACCATTTTATTACGTTTGCAATTGCAACAAATAATCTGCTCAGACCCCAACCAAGGAGCATCAAAAGTCGTGCCACACCTTCTCTCGTACCTTATTGCTTAATTAACCACCTATAAAGGTGTGCTAACTAGTGTACAGGACAATATTACCAATATCATGCATGAGTAACAAACTAAAATGTGAGCAGTTGTGTTCATTCTAGGGGGAAAACAACCTTTTTCCAAGCTCACCTACTACCGTCCAAAAGAAGAATGGGGTGTGGACAAAACATGGTAAGAAATCATGAATCAAAAGACCAATAACTTTTCAGACAGTGACTTTATTGAGAAACAGATGGACAGAAATATTTATCATATCATCATTCAGGACCAATGGTGGCAAATCCACTTCTAAAAATACTGATTTTGTCAAGATGGAATGGGTTCATGGGGCCGTCCCATGGTGATGTATAAGCCTACACAACAGTTTAGAAATGTTCTAAAACTGGGGCCTCCCGGGTGGCGCAGCTCCTCAGTTACTGTGCCACCAGAGACTCTGAGTTTGCGCCCAGGCTGTCACAGCCGGCTGCGACCGGGAGGTCCGTGTGGCGACGCACAATTGGGCTAGCGTCGTCCGGGTTAGGCCGGTAGGGATTTCCTTGTCTCACCGCGCACCACGCGGTGAGCTACTCCTGTAGCGGGCCAGGCGCAGTGCGCACTAACTAAGGTCGCCAGGTGTTTCCTCCGACACATTGGTGCGGCTGACTTCCGGACTGGATGGCGCTGTGTTAAGAAGCAGTGTGGCTTGGTTGGGTTGTGTTTCGGAGGACGCATGACTTTCTACCTTCGTCTCTCCTGAGCCCGTACGGGAGTTGTTGCGATGAGACATTATAGTAGTTACTAACAATTGGATACCAAGAAATTGGGGAGAAAAAGGGTAAAAAAAAATGTTTAAAGGCTCCAAAACTAAGAATCTATTCAAAGTGTAATATTTAATTCACATACAATTTGAATAATACTGTAACATTTGAAGTGAATGATTTTTTGATACAGGTTTAATTCAGCCAAAAAGCGGGATTTGGTCAGTTGTCCATTGCGGCCCCTACCTCAGGTGTATAGTAGAATTAGATAGGTATTGTGAATGAATGTGTAAATAATACACATGTATTTTGATTGTTTTAAAATGAATTAGAACATAATTAGCAAATGATTGCATTCATCACAATAATGCATACAACTGCTACCTGGAGTCAACTGCATTGGATGATTCAACTGGTGCTACTTTTCGTATAACTGCAGGACTCACATTCAAATCAACTTCTTTTTGTAAAAAAAAAAATAAAAAAAAATCTATGTACAATCTGCTTTTAGTGGGGAAATACAACCGTTACTAAGCGATCAGTTGACACACGAGACAGATACCGAACAGAGAAGCTAAATGTCTGCACTTTCACAGTCCCACGATTGCGGGCCATAACCGAAATGCATCGTGAGTCGAAACAAAGATTATCTCGTGCTCGGTTGACCGTCGCGATACCTGAAAAAAGAGCATACCAAATAGTAACATGGTCACCCACAAGATGCATTTAAGTTCTACGGCACGCATTCTCTTCTATTTGATCAACAAGCTTGATGGGCATCAGTCTTATCAATCTACGTCAAGACAGAAAACCTGACGTTTCCTAGGACTTTACCTAGGAAATAAACGATCAAAACACCCAGTGTTTACATTAATACTAGTTCCCTGGGAACTTAATCACGCTAACCTATGAAAGCTAAATCAGGTCTCACCTGGACAGGAGGAAGAAAGGTTAGTAAGCATATCGCGCCCGCTCGGCGTAGGGGTCCCGCGGGATGTCGTAAGCCGATCTTCTGGGGAGGGAGGGCACCGGGGAGAGGCGCGCGCGCTCGTACGCCTCGGTAGGTATTCGCCGGAATGGGCTCCGGTCGCGGGAGTAGGATGAGGAGAGGGGGGCTGGTGGAGAAGGGAGAAGACAGCGCTCGTATAGGTCGGGGCTAGAGGGAGGCAGGCGCTCCCTCATTATGGCCAAGGAGGAAGGGAACGGTGGGCTGGGCAAAGGAACAGACCGGCGCTCCTCGAAATAACTGGCTCCATACGGGCGAGCCCGATACTTCTCGTAGAAGTCCACGGCACCATACGGATCACGGTCCTCATACGATGACCGGCGCATAGGGTAGGCTGGGACCACGCCGTGGCTCCAGCTGCTGCCTCCGTACGCTGCCTCACTGGCATACACCCGTGCCATGCTATGTTCGGCGGCGCTCATTCCGTAACCCGGCGGAAGCCCGTAACTCAATGTGCTTTCATAGCCTGCGCCCCTGCCATACCCGGGCACACCGCCAAAGCCGTGCGCGGGAGAATAGCTTCCACTGTAACCTGGAACGCCGACATTCAAGCCCCGTTGATAACCGCAGCCACCGCCGAACCTAGGGTCAGAGCTTGGCTCGGCACCCTCTCTGTAGTTGCCCGAAGTGTCGAGCGGGCACTCTTTGGACCAGTGGCCTTCCTGCCCGCACCGATAACAACCTGTCCTCTCTCCCATTCCCGGCGTAGTACGCAGGCGGCTAGTCGAAAGCTTCACACTCATCAGTTTGCCTTAAAAAAGAAAAACGCAAGAGTTTACCACGATACAACAAACTGTTCAATCTATGCACATGCTCTAAGGAATCAGATAAAAGCCAGGCATGAATTAGAACACCACCCTCATGACATTCATCTTGGAACTCCTCTGAAAGTGAACTCCGACAATTGTTTCACGTTCTAGGCATATGAGTAAGTTACCTTCTTATTTATCACCACTCATCAATATTTGAATTATAATTCCACCAGGTCTCAAGCATGGATTACACTCGAGTCCCATGTGATTTCCAGAGTTGGGTATGGCTGCCTTTTCCTGTTACGCTCCTTGCCTATGGAATAGGCTGCAGACTAAACTTAAACGTGAGACTCTTGCCCCCCTTGCTCATTTTAAATATTTATTGGAGCATTTTTATTTTTGTATTGCTTGTAACGGTTTCAGGTAATGCAAGTTCTTGTGCTGTTTAGTAGAACAACCTGTGTGTAAATGAAATCTGTTGCTGTATTTGTAATTTTTGTATCATCTGTGATCGTTTTGTTTGTCTTGTAGTTTTTTAATCATTGTACCTAAACTGTATGTGTAAACATGTATACGTAGGGCCCAGCTGTAAAAGAGACCCTGGTCTCAGTCTGTGTTCCTTGTTGAAATAAAGGTATAATAATGCAGGCAAAGCTAGAGTCCACACGCTGGCCTGAAGTTGGGGGAAATGTGGACAACGTGTTGGATGTATTTTGAGACAGTGCTTGACTGTCCCTTACTCTTTCACCACTTACATTTATCCATGAGTTACCCACCAGTTTTGTTAGTGAATAGAACTCATTCTAATTACCAGGGGGATACCTACACCACACCGGCAACTGACCAACCAAGCCCTGTGTGAGTTCACCTTGGAAGGCTGTGTTGTCCAGCCCACTGATGGCCTCCATGGCATCCTCCATACGCTCCAAGTGGACAAAGGCGTAGTCCTTCACTATGTCACACTCCACCACAGGGCCGTACTCCTCAAACTTGGCCCGCATCTCTTGGTTGGTGCAGCTGCTGTTGATATTGCCCACGTGCAGCTTGGTGGTGGCTTTGGGTCTGCCGCGGCTCATCTCCACGTTCATCTGCTCCCCGTTGAGCTCATAGTGGTGGAGGTTCTTGATGGCCTCCTCCGCTTCAGCTTTATCCTTCATGTGCACAAAGCCAAAGTTCTTGACGATGTCACACTCAGAGACCTTTCCATACTGGGAGAAGAGGGAGCGCAGCTCCTCTGCCATGGTGTCTGGAGACAAGTTCCCAATGAAGATTTTCACCATGGTGATGATCCCACTTTAGTATATGAACAATGGTAGAGGATTAGACATAGGAAATAATTTGATATAAAAATTGGCTCAGGGAGTCTTATGAACTTAAAAGTATATCGAGTAACCTATTAAAATATAAAATGTTTGATCAATAACGCTAGTGTCTTAGGACTCTCTGTATGCATCGTCGTCGGCATGCGTTGTCCTAATATATATATTATCCCAGCCCCGAACGAGTTTCTTAGGTAGGGCCGTCGATGTAAATACAAATGTGTTCTTCACAGACATCCCTAGTTAAATAAAATAAAAATGCACTGTAAGTGGATGTACTGGGTCACAAGTAGGAGGACCAGTTATTAACCAATCACAATGCTGTTTTTGCAACAGAGGTTATGCTTAACTGAACAAACTGTATATTGCCCATTCATTCAGCTCGCGAACCAACATTAACAATTTCAGCGACCAACATATTTTTGCACGTGTACTCGTTTGGAACGTGCGTGAGAACTAGCGACACCACTGCAGACAAGCTAGTAATTGCCTTTTGTGGCAACGCTAGCAAGTTGTGTCGTCTGTTTGCATGCACAACGAGCATGCTACGCTAACAATAGATCCGAAACGCGTTGCATGACGGTCATATGATTTTGCATAGTTGCATTTAATATTTGTGCTGGTTGCAACGGCAATACCTAACATAAAATAAATGGATAGCTAGCTAGATTAAATGTTATATGTTCCTTCGTACCTTTCACGATGGACTCACTGGGTTGATGCCACTAGTTTCCGAAGGGCTGAAATGGCTCCTCTCTGCCGGCGTTTGATACCTACGGCATCTCTATCCAGCCCCCCAAGGCAAAACCAGATCGGGTTTCAAAATCAGACCTGTTGATTGGCCGAATGGACAATTACTTTAATTTTCTTGATTTAGTACCCATCAGGTTTTAATAAGTATCATCTGAAAAGTATTGTCAATGCATTATCAAGTATAGATGAAGGAAAAAGTCCGGATGTCTCAAGAGAGGATAAATACAAATAGGATTCTCACCAAAATACATTTTGGTTTTATTAAAAAATAAAATGCATAAAACGTACACGCTTTGACTGTAGGAAATATACAAACTACAACAATTCCCATAAGAACTGAGCAGACAGATGCTCTGTTTAGACAGGACGCCCAATTCTGATATTTTTTCCACAAATGTGTCTTTTGACCAATCACAGATCTTTTCACATCGGCTCTTTTTGTATATCAGAATAGGGCTGCCCATCTCAACGCTGACTAAGGCACCCCAAGAAAGTGATCAGACTAGAGCCCATTATATCTCAATGGTAATGTCATGTAAGTAAGCATTTCACCGTAAGGTCTACACTTGTTGTATTCGGCGCACGTGACAAAGTTTGATTTGATAGCAATGCCAGTTATGCTCATGTTATTTACTGTATTCAACATGTTGATGTCTAGAAATAAATATTACATTAATAGAGGACAATTTTGGATTATTAAAGCTTGGGTTGTTAGAAACAATATTTAGAGTGTTGAAACAAGCCTCTTAAATCTGAATTTCAGACTGGACCATCCTAATCGTGCAAAAATAGTTACTCTTGGAAGTGTATTAAGCATGCACTGTTCCAATGGGTACCGACAGATTGCTTATTTTTGGTTTAGGAAATGCACATACTGTTTTTAACCCTGCAAATACACCCAAAATAATTCTAAAGATGGAATGTTGTCTTGGGATAATGACAATGGTGTGAAAGCAGATATTAACCAAAGAATGATCGAGGCCTCTAGTGGCCAAAAGCTGTACTGGCATGGGCAGCACCAGAGGGCATCCACCATTTTAATATAGACAACTGGGTGGGACTTCCAACTTCATTGGTTGATCCCTCCTGGTGACCCCGCTGGGAGTCGTGTCCAACCATGTCATCAGGAGGGAACAGCCAATTGTGAAGAGAATTGACTACCTCAAAATGGAGGTCTCAATGGCGCTACCCATGCAGCCACAAATGCTATAATGGCACAGATGCAAAGATAAGTCCTCTATCTCAATGATATTAACTCAAGATATCCTGTTGTCCTACTGCTTAGGCTCTCTTCTACACTTAGAACATCCTCCTTTAACAAAATGAAAGCGTTCTAAAATACCAGTGGATGAATTTCAGATTGTTCTGGGGAATATTCATACCCACCTACCTACTCTTACATTGCTTTCCCGGGGGGGGGGGGGGGGGTTAAATAAGGAAAAAAATGTTAAATGACTACTGAGCTATACATGGAATGAAGTTAAATTAATAGTTGAACAAACCAATTAAATGAAAACGAGATATTTCTCAAAAAGGATAAATATTTCTCTAAACTACGGTCACCTCAATCCGACAAATAAAAAATGTGGCAAATTCAGAGGCCAATTTGCTTTGACGATATTAAATCACAAGGGGGAGAGGAAAAACACGTTTAAAATCCCCCCACAAAAAACATGACCCACACAAACTAACAAAGCGATTTGAAAGCCGGTATAATTAAGCTAGTATTAACATCAAACTGTAGAAATGCCACACTGGTGGTTTTCGATAGCAAACAGGCTCTGTAACTGACAACTAAAATAAAGGAAGAATGTGGAGTGGTGTGGACTGATTGGTTAGTTGAGAGGATTATTCGTCTGCCGGCACCGGTGCCAGGAAGATGCACACGCCAATTTCCGTCCGCGTCACCACATTCTGAGTCGCGAAAGGTTCGTTTGCGGCACAGCTCGATGGAACCATGCAGCTGGGAGGAGGAATGGTAGCAAAGGAAAAGTCCGGCATTTCATACACACCTAGAAAAAGAGCAGAGCATTCGCTTTGAGAAATGGGATGGTGTCTCCCGGTTTAAAAAGCACTGTGTGTGGGGTCTTAGTTCTTGTTCTTCATTGAAGAAATATAAAGATGAACACGAGTCTACAGTATCCCAGTCCCCACTGTAACATCAAGTACCTGTTTTACAATAAATGGAACGCACCATTCCAGAACACACTCACCCACAGGAATGGGTTAGTATTCCTAGTTGGTTGGCTCACCTTGGCAGTGTGTGGCTCAGTAAGCATAGCGTGCCCGATCGGTGTAGGGGTCCCTGGCCCGCGGGACGGCATACGAAGAGCTTCTGGAGGACGACACCGGGGACAGCCGCGAGCGCTCGTAACCATAGCTGTCAGAGGCGACGGCCACTCGTCTGATCGGGCTGCGGTCTCGCAAGTAGTACGAGGCGGCCGTCGAGGGTGGTAGCGGGCGGCGCTCGTATGGGTCGATACTAGAGGAGAGCCTTGAGAGGGAGGAAGAGGGGGGAGGGGGAGGTGGGATATAGCCGAGGCGGCGCTCTTCAAAATAGCTTGAGCCGTATGGCCGTGCTCTGTACTTCTCGTAATAGTCAACGCTGCTGTAGTGGTCTCGCTCGTAGGCCGATGCCCTCTCAGGATAGGAGCTCGGAAGCCTGCCACTGTACCGATCCCTGGCATCTGTGCTGTACTCCCGAGCAGAGCCATAGCTAGGCCTACGGCTCAGAGGGGGAGGCCCCCCCAGGTAACTGGACGCTCTGCTATACCCTAGCCCGCCCATGTAGTCGGATGCCGCAGCCCTGGGGGGCATCCCGTAGCCACTAGGGTATCCACCGCCACCCCTGCTGAAACCCTGTGGGAAGCCCCTGCCGCGGCCCCTCATTGGACCACCCCCGGGTCGGTCATCGCGGTCACTGTAGCTACCGCCATTCTGACCGCCGTTAGGGCAGTCTTTCGACCAGTGACCCTGTTTCCCACAGACATAGCAGCCGGTTTGAGCTCCCATTCCCGGGACCGTGCGCAGGCGACTGGTGGACAGTTGTACGCTCATCAGCTTGCCTTTTGAGGAGAGAGAAGAGACGCATGAGACGGTAGACTTCTGACACGCTCCACTGCTTCTTAACGACTAAAGTTATTTTCTTATTGCAAATACTTATATATTAGCATCAATTGGTTCACCTGCACTGTTACGTTGAAACCGAATAAAAGAACCACGGAAAAGACTCAACCTTATTGCCGTTACTTATTAATTGACCTCAGAATTAAACCAAAATGCTATTCAGCATCACGTTACGATCTTTATGCCATCTAAAAAGGAAGTGTATTCTGTAACTACGGAGAGCAGACTATCTGCTCTCTTCTGCCTGCGGGTTCACCTTGGAAGGCTGTGTTGTCCAGCCCACTGATGGCCTCCATGGCATCATCCACAGACTCCATGTGGACAAAGGCGTAGTCCTTCACTATGTCAGCCTCAACCACAGGGCCGTAAGACTCAAACTTGGTCTTCAGCTCCTCATTGGTGCAACCCTCTGGGATGTTACTGACATGCAGCTTGGTGGTTGACTTTGGTCTGCCGCGGCTCATCTCCACGTTCATCTGAGCCCCGTTGAGCTCATAGTGGTGGAGGTTCTTGATGGCCTCCTCCGCTTCGGCTTTGTCCTTCATGTGCACAAAGCCAAAGTTGACGACAATATCACACTCAGAGATCTTTCCATACTCGGAGAAGAGAGTGCGTAGCTCATCCTGCGTGGTGACGGAGGCGAGATTGCCAATGAAGATTTTCACCATCTTCAAATCAGAATGTTGTTATTCCTGGAAGGGGAGACAAGCAGTTTGTTTACCAAGTATATATCAAATATTTTTAGATTTCATTAAAGAACCACGTGTAGACTTAGCTTTGCAAGACAGACAACTTTCAAATGTAGTATGATATTATTATAAGCGTTCTTTAATACCGCAAGAGAATAATACGTCAGCAAGTTATCGGACGTAACATTAGCTAGTTAGCTAACGTTACTTCCGCAGCTAGCTGACCAGGCCAACTAGCAAACAGTTGTTTAACATTGATGACTTGCCATTTAATCATTCATGGCTAGCTATCAAGATTATATATAAATATTCATCTAGCTTCAGAGGTTGCATCTAAAGTTGAATTTACCGCACTTTAGCCAGCTAACGTTGGTTAGCTTGCTATGCTCAAAGCTAACTGTTTTAACTACAATTTAAATATATATATTTAGCTAAATCATGTGATTGAAAACTGGCTTACATTGGGCGATAGTCTGAAACCTCCAACTGATATTCAAATGGTGCTGATAACCTAGCCAGCTAAGTTAGTTTGGTAGCCATTTGCGTTAGTTAGTATGCTAACGTTACCGCTGATACTACAGTAGTTTTAGGAAGAAACGTTTGCACGGTATGGTGCTAGCGTACCTAACTCGTTCCTACTTTTGGTCAAACAAACACGCCATGATAATATCGTACAGAATACCTTACCCCAAACACTAACAACTTGTTAAATAAAATTCACCAATAAATGAAATGTCCTCACCTGAACTATGAATTCAGCCGCCAATGAATGACTTCTGAAATGGCGTCGTGATGATTTTTCACCTTCTTCTTCTGTGGAATTATGGCGGTCCGAAAACATACCTTAGCACCAAAGACATAACAATGAGACAGATATTTCACCGGATGTATAAATCTCAAGCATCCGCTCGGCTTTTCCACTCACAACCACTTCTAAATTTGGTAGTGAGAATATGAGACGAGATGGATTTTTACCGATATTCTGCAAATGTTCTCATCGATGAAACATTTGATCACAATACAGTTTTCTGTTGCCAAAACTATATCTGTGCACTATGTTTTGTAGACTTTACCCTTTGCCAAAGTTGTTTTTTAAAATTGCGTGGTTTAGATGTATGCTAAAACGCGCCAACTATCTTATAGTAAATGGTGAAATGGTAACGGTATCTTTGTGTGCCTCTAGCAAGGTTCTTCTTCTTTGATATTTAACTTCGGTTGGCATCCAATACATATTGCATTACCGCCACATACTAGATTGGAGTTCAACTCTCCTATGCTTCCCTTGAAAAAATAAACAAATACCCTACCATCTAACGCTACACTCACAAAATAATAAGAACACTCACCTACTCCACAATGTAAATCTATTTAGTCCTACCTCATGCCAACAACCTGAAAGGATGGGACATCACCACTTAACACACCCTGTAACTCTTCTGACGTCAAGTCTCATTCACTCAAATACAGTTGAAGTTGGAAGTTTACATACACTTAGGTTGGAGTCATTAAAACTCGTTTTTCAACCACTCCACAAATTTCTTGCTAACAAACTATAGGTTTGGCAAGTCGGTTAGGACATGTACATTATGCATGACACAAATAATTTTTCCAACATTTGTTTACAGACAGATTATTTCACTTATAATTCACAATATCCCAATTCCAGTGGGTCAGAAGTTTACATACACTAAATTGACTGTGCCTTTAAAAAGCTTGGAAAATTCCAGAAAATTATATCATGGCTTTAGAAGCTTCTGATAGGCTAATTTACATAATTTGAATCATTTGGATGTGTACCTGTGGATGTATTTCAAGGCCATACCTTCAAACTCAGTGCCTCTTTGCTTGACATCATGGGAAAATCAAAAAGAAATCAGCCAAGACCTCAGACAAAAATTGTAAACCTCCACAAGTCTGGTTCATCCTTGGGAGCATTTTCCAAACGACCGAAGTCATTTGTACAAACAATAATAGGCAAGTATAAACACCATGGGACCACACAGCCGTCATACCGCTCAGGAAGGAGACGAGTTCTGTCTCCTAGAGATTAATGTACTTTGGTGCAAAAAGTGCAAATCAATCCAGAACAACAGCAAATGACCTTGTAAAGATGCTGAAGGAAACAGGTACAAAAGTATCTATATCCACAATAAAATGAGTCATATATCGACATACCCTGAAAGGCCGCTCAGCAAGGAAGAAGCCACCGCTCCAAAACCGCCATTAAAAAAGCCAGACGACGGTTTTCAATTGCACATGGGGACAAAGATTGTACTTTTTGGAGAAATGTCCTCTGGTCCGATGAAATAAAAATATACCTGTTTGACCATAATGACCATCGTTATGTTTGGAGGAAAAAGGGGAGGCTAGTAAGCCGAGGAACACCATCCCATCCGTGAAGCACGGGGGTGGCAGCATCATGTTGTGTGGGTGCTTTGCTGCAGGAAGGACTGGTGCACTTCACAAAATAGAAAAACATTGTGGGAAGCTTGTGGAAGGCTACCCAAAACGTTTGACCCAGGTTAAACAATTTAAAGGCAATGCTACCAAATACTAATTGAGTGTATGTAAACTTCTGACACACTGGGAATGTAATGAAAGAAATAAAAGCAGAAATAAATCATTCTCAACTATTATTGTCACATAGTTGACGCTGGAGAGGCGAAGCAGGTACGGGGAGTCAAACATTTAATAAGGGACGGACATGGAAAGAGACAGGAACAGCATCAGCACACGGGTAACAAAGACAAAAACAATGAATGCATCAGCAGGGAACAGAGCAGAGGAACCGACAAATATAGGGGAAGTAATAAACAGGTGATGAGTGAGTCCAGGTGAGTCCAATATCGCTGATGCGCTTGACGAGAGAAGGCAGGTGTGGGTAATTGATGATGGCAGGAGTGCGTGATGCAGGGCAGCCTGGCGCCCTCGAGCGCCAGGGGGGAAGAGCGGGAGCAGCCGTGGCAATTATTCTGACATTTCACATTCTTAAAATAAAGTGGTGATCCTAACTGACCTAAGACAGGGAATTTTTACTTGGATTAAATGTCATTAATTGTGAAAAACTGAGTTGAAATGTATTTGGCTAAGGTGTATGTAAACTTCCGACTTCAACTGTAACTGTAACATTACATTACCAAAAGTATGTGGACACCTGCTCGTCTAATATCTCATGGGCTTTAATATGGAGTTGGTCCCCCCTTTGCTGCTACAACAGCCTCCACTCTTCTGGGAAGGCTTTCCACTAGATTTTGGAACATTGCTGCGGGGACTTGCTTCCATTCAGCCACAAGAGCATTAGTGAGGTTGGGCACTGATGTTGGGCTATTATGCCTGGCTTGCAGTCGGCATTCCAGTTCACCCCAAAGGTGTTCGATGGGGTTGAGGTCAGGGTTCTATGCAGGCCAGTCAAGTTCTTCCACACTGATCTCGACAAACCATTTCTGTATGGACATTGCTTTGTGCATGGTGGCATTGTCATACTAAAACAGGAAAGGGCCTTCCCCAAACTGTTGCCACAAAGTCGGAAGCAAAGAATTGTCTAGGATGTAGCGTTAAGATTTCTCTTCACTGGAACTAAGGGACCTAGCCCGAACCATGAAAACAGCCCCAGGCCATTATTCCTCCTCCACCAAACTTTACAGTTGGCACTATGCATTCGGGCATAGCGTTCTTTTGGCATCTGCCAAACCCACATCCATCCATCGGACTGCCAGATGGTGAAGCATGATTCATCACTCTAGAGAACGCGTTTCAACTGCTCCAAAGTCCAATGGCGGCAAGCTTTACAGAACTCCAGCCGAAGCTTGACATTGTGCATGGTGATCTTAGGCTTGTGCGAGGCTGATTGACCATGGAAACCCATTTCATGAAGCTCCCAACGAATAGTTATTGTGCTGACGTTGCTTCCAGAGGCAATTTGGGACTTGGTAGTGAGTGTTGCAACCGAGGACAGACGATTACAACGCACTACGCACTTCAGCACTCAGTGGTCCCATTCTGTGAGCTTGTGTGGCCTACCACTTCGTGGCGGAGCCGTTGTTGCTCCTAGACATTTCAACTTCACAATAACATTACTTACAGTTGTCCGGGGCAACTCTAGCAGGGCAGAACATTTGCGAACTGACTTGTTGTAAAGGTGGCATCCTATGACGGTGCCACATTGAAAGTCACTGAGCTCTTCAGTAAGGCCATTCTACAGCCAATGTTTGTCTATGGAGATTGCATGGCTGTGTGTTTGATTTTACACACCTGTCAGCAACCGGTGTGGCTGAAATAGTCGAATACACAAATTTGAAGGGGTGTCCACATACATTTGTGTGTATATACTGTATATTCATTGCAGGAAAGGGGAGAGTTAAAAACATAATATACAATACAAAAATAAAATAAATCCCCCAAATCCCCACCCCACTCCTTCAGTGGTAATCTAAATCACATCCCTACACAGGCTCATGTGTCTGTGTTGAACAAACATTAATCGACAGGATTCCTTGTAATGCTCTAAAAAACGTCCAGCCGCACTCACAACGATGCCTATTTTCTCAGATTTCTTCTTTGTTTGCGCTGTGCAGTTTATAACCAATGCAATAAACGATACTAAGTCCACCTTTTTAACATGCAACATGCCAGGGTCCTATTGGCGAGTAACATTTACTGATGTCTCTAATCTAGCTACCATGGTTTCTTCAACTTTACTCCCTTGTTCCACTCTTCTCACCCCCTCCGGATAGGAGATGCTGAACAGCCCTTATTCTTGTCACCTCGGTCTCCTTCACCCTAACAGGGCACTTCATGAATTCTGGTACATGCTCACCACCACAATTGCAGCATTTTTCCTCTACTGTCATATGATACTCCTCCCGTCTACATACACTTGACAAATGTCCGATAGTACATTTATCACACTGCAAGAGGTTTGGGAATGAAGCTCTAACAGGATATCACACATAACCCAAATATACGTACAAAGGGCGAGACTCTTCAAATAACAAAATAATGGGCTTCCTCACTCCATTCACCATACGGATCAGTCGGCGTGCACCAACCACTGGGCTTCCTCACTCCATTCACCATACGGATCTGTCGGCGTGCACCAACCACTGGGCTTCCTCACTCCATTCACCATACGGATCAGTCGGCGTGCACCAACCACTGGGCTTCCTCACTCCATCCACCATACGGATCAGTCGGCGTGCACCAACCACTGGGCTTCCTCACTCCATCCACCATACGGATCAGTCGGCGTGCACCAACCACTGGGCTTCCTCACTCCATCCACCATACGGATCAGTCGGCGTGCACCAACCACTGGGCTTCCTCACTCCATCCACCATACGGATCAGTCGGCGTGCACCAACCACTGACTCTTTTTCTTTAGTTACATCATGTGCATTCTCTTCTAGCGCCACTCCAACCCCTTTGATAGGTGTCCTGCTTCACAGATCTACACACGACACATTCCAATCTGATATCTTTTTCAGGTGCTAAGCACGCACCTTCTGCTGCCACAGCCTGTCATTTGAAATGGGAGCAAATTATTCGTAGCGGGCAAAATAAGCAAGGAGGTGGGCAGAGCCAAGCACGAGCTAGCAAGAGCCTATTGGCGAGTTCTAGAATTTATTTGCATATTTCCGTTAGGGAACGCCCACTATGTGAAGTGAGCGTGTGCAATAACTCACCATTGCACTCCTAAACAACGCCGTTTTTTAAAACTTTGGCAAATGGGAAAGTCTACCAACTAGTTTTGGGAAACAGAAAACTGAATTGAGATCAAATGTTTAATCAATGAGAAAATTAGCAGAATGTCGGACAAAAACCATTTAGCTCCATCTTCTCCCATTGCCGGCCACTGGGCTTCCTCTAACCCTGCACCCATTAAAACATCACCACTATTCCACCACTTTGTCCCTATCTGATCCTTCACCAGGCCGGCAGCCTGGGAGGATGGGACACTATGGTTCGAAACATCTTGTAAGAATTCTGCAGTAAAATCTAGTACACCCAAGTGCTTCTCCGCAGATGCCACATCTATTTTCTGGAGAAGCCCCTGAAGGAGTGTGCAGTTCGGGGCTCAATGTGGGCAAACGCCTTTAACCCGAAACCTCCCCGTCTCCTTCAAGGTCACCCAAGTTGAGGTTCAATGTCAACGAAAGCGAATCTTAATCGAACCTAAACTACATGGATAAAAACATAAACCATGGAAGTAAGTGAGACTGTCATTATGCATAATGTACTTTGTAATACTCATGTCATACCAGTGCAGTGGTATATCTTTATATAACCAACTACCGCATCGATGTTAGCATAGTGTTAATTAGCACCCATTTGCACGTGAGCTAGCTAATTGCTTACAATGAGGGAATCTTATTTGGACAAATTTGCCTACTTGAACAGTAAGCCTAGGTTGACATGTACAATTATGTAATCAATTAGATCGTTGATTTTCTGTGCTTCGTCAATGTATGCCTTGTTGTGTTTGGCTGGCTCTAAATGTGTATCATTGATGCTGACGGCCATTCCCTAAGTTACACATAGCGAGTCTACACAGCCTACACATAGTATATACAATAATGAAATTAAATGCCTATTACTTATTTTACGCCTTTCTAATTATCATGCCTTTTATGTCTATGCTTATTTTCGTTGATGTATAGAGACACGTTAGTATGTTATTGGAGGGCGAAAGTCCCAAAATTAAAAAATGCATCAGCAGTCAAGTTCATCACTGCCCCTTCTACACATATAAGGCTGAACAATATATGGTCAACAACCACATCAAAGGTCAACAACCACATCAAAGGTCAACAACCACATCAAAGGTCAACAACCACATCAAAGATCAACAACCACATCAAAGGTCAACAACCACATCAAAGGTCAAGCTTCAGTGAGGCACAGAGGTACTATTTCTTTGTTTGTTTATTGAATATATTTGACGTTCACGTTTTTTGATTTGCCCTATTTCTTCAGTGACATCGGTGTATTTAATTAAGTTGTATAACTTGTTACTTTACTGTTATTCCTCTCTTTCAGAGTTCACGATCATAACGTGTGGCTTCAGTTGTTGAAATGCGACACACTTTCATTGTTCCTATTGCTACGGCAACAATAATCAACAGAGCACAGTTTCTGAAGCACCTGACATACCATCAGCATCCAGTGGCCCCTCAAGAACACCCAGAGGCCCTTAAACAGTGGCCAGTGGCCCCTCAAGAGCACCCAGAGGCCCTTAAACAGTCCCCAGAGGCCCCTCAAGAGCACCCAGAGGCCCTTAAACAGTCCCCAGAGGCCCCTTAAGAGCTCCCAAAGGCCCTTAAACAGTCCCCAGAGGCCCCTCAAGAGCACCCAGAGGCCCTTGAACAGTCCCCAGAGGGACTGTGATATGTGTTATGTTGTTTAGTAAAGATGACATAGAAGTCACCCGAGTCTCTGATCTCTGTACTGGAGCTGGTATAACTTAATGTACAAAGCACATTCAGCTTGTCAGTATGTCTGTATGGTACATTCTGTCTCCATTCTCATGAGGAAAGTAAATAGCATTATAAATCAGGATAGGTAGTAACTGGATATATATGCTCAATTAAATAATATAATTACAAAGTCATACATCGGACGACACACAGTTGTACATTTCGATGAAACATGGTGAAGGCACAGAATGTCCTACCCTGGAAGCCTGTGTTTCATGCATAAGGAAGTGGATAGCGACGAATGGTTTACTTTTAAACTCGGACAAAACAGAGATGCTAGTTCAAGGTCCCAGGAAACAAAGAGATCTTCTGTTGGATCTGACAATTAATCTTGATGGTTGTACAGTCGTCTCAAATAAAACTGTGAAGGAACTTGGCGTTACTCTGGACTCTGATCTCTCTTTTGACGAACATATCAAGAATATTTTAAGGGCAGCTTTTCTCCATCTTTGTAACATTGAAAAAAAAATCAGTTTTTTGGTGTCAAAAATTATGCAGAAAAGCTCATCCATGTCTCTGACCCTATTGCAGGGGGCTGAGTCATTGGCTTACTAGTACTCTTCCATGCCGTCCCTAGGAGGGGTGCATCACTTGAGTGGGTTGAGTCACTGACGTGATCTTCCTGTCCGGTTTTGCGCCCCTTGGTTCTTGTGCGGTGGAGGAAATCTTTGTGGGCTATACTCAGCCTTGTCTAAGGGTAGTACGTTGATATCCCTCACGTGGTGTGTGGGCTGTACTTTGGCAAACTGGGTCGGGTTTAACCCTGCCTGGTTTGCCCTGTCCGGGGCCACAGTGTCCCCCATCTCTCCATGTCTCAGCCTCCAGTATCTATGCTGCAATAGTCTATGTTCCAGGGGGCTAGGGTCAGTCTGTTATATCTGATATAAATCTCCTGTCTTATCTGGTGTCCTCTGTGAATTTAGCTATTGTCTCTCTAATTCTCTCTCTCCTCCCTCCCTCCACTCAAATTCTTATTTACAATGACGGCCAAACCCTAACGACTCTCTCTCTCTCTCTCTCTCGTCTTTGAAAAAATGTATTGTTTGGCGTAAATTAAAACTAAATATACATAAAATCTCTTAAATCCATATTCCCACATCATGATTTTCCTAAAAGAAAATTCAAAAAGCAACATGCATGCTCCTTCAAGTGTATTTCATGGATGATGAGTGTTACATTGGGCCTCATACTGCACAACCAAACCAAACCAAAATCATTAAACACAACAGAGTATCACTACCAGTCTTTGAGCACTTTGTGGCAAACAAACACACGTTGCAAGCCCTTTTTAGTGCAGGAATAGTCTTCATCTGGGTCTGGGAAACAGGCCTTTAAATTGATCTCAGTAAAGTATTTCAAAGCACTTTTAGAATGTAGTAGCCCTCTGATTCTATGGCACATATTTTCTAAACTATTTATGTTGCCATCTTGGAGTGGCGCCACCTATGCCACGATGTTACATAGTAATACTACAATTAGTGGACAGAGCAGGGTGGTGTTCACAATGTTGTTTAAGGAGACAGATCAGACTTCAGTTATCAGTCAAACCAGTAAAAATAGACAATGGGGTTATGCAAGCTTAAAGGTAGTTTGTGTCATTCAAGGGGTTAGAGGTCACGACAGGGGGCTCTCTCTGACAAGTCTTTTTTTACACGTCCTCCCACGAACACACACCAGCTCAGTTATCTCCCTGCGGTTTAGTGTGTGAGAGTCTCCCATGGTCTGTCTGTTCCCCATATGCAGGTAGAGGGGGTTAGTTCAGTTTAAGACAAGTCTACAGTGAGGGGGCTTGTTCGCTCGTGAGTTTATTAGGTGCCAGAAAAGCACTTCCCATCTCAAGACACACTCTTCTTCTCTTCTTACTTTAATCCCAATTTCTATTATTTTCTTTCAGTCCTTTTCTCTCTTCTCTCAGTAGCTGCTTTCATGGCCTGTCAGGATATAGAGGTTGGTCATGGCTGACGGGTCCTCTGTGGGGGTACTCTGAAGGACGATATCCCTACGGAAACGACAAAAGATCGAATGTGATTGATTTTCTCAGATAACCTTTGACCCCTAATGCGAACACACATAATGTGGTATTCAAGGTAACAGACCAGCGTTTGGAGCATACCTGTTCGTCCCCAAGACCTGGAATACTCTGCTTTCGTCTGTGATTTCCTGCGTAACCTACAAAGATGAACGTAAATGTATTTCACTGTTTCGGCGAGATAATATACTTCCAATGCAGATCAAGCCTTTTATTTTATTTTTATGAGTGCATTACAATGAAACATAATCACCTCATTTGTGTGAAGACTCCTCCCTTTAAGACCATGCTTCCAGAAAGCCAGAACACTGTCCTGTAAACAAACTAGCCACACAACAGTAAAGTCACAAACAAAATCTTCCACGCACGTAGTGTGTGGCTGTAACTACAGTACCTCACCCCTGCCTGTACCTATGATGTGGTGATGAATTGAGAACATTCTATGAAGTATTATTGAGATTGAATGAAGTTAGTACTTAGTGTTTCAATGGGGAAGTCAAAGACAAGTTCAGAAGCCAGCTCCTTGGAGGGAAGACCTTGTAGGTTGACAATCTTCACAGTCTCTGTAAAGTGACATTAAAGATACCGTTAGTAGTGGACATTAAAAGGCAGGTGGTGCTAATGATATTCTAGGTAGGATGTAATATATTCCAATAGACTCACTCTCCAGTACAATGAGAACCGTGTCTCTGTCCAGCTGTGTTGCCTGCATGGCTCCCGGTCCGGCTCCGGTCCGGGTCCGGTCCGGCGTACTCTCTGTACACACACGCACACACACACATGCACATATACAAAGACAGAGAGAAAGAAAGAAAGAGAGAGAGAATTAAGGTTATACAATTTCTCTACACAATGTCATACGGTTCAAATCCTAATATCGGACATCTCTGTGCTACCTGGTGAAGAATTTGGTGTGCCGTTCAACTCTATGATGTCGAACTTCAGCTGCTGGTTGGATGGTGGTTTCCCTCCCTCTGCAGCACAGTCCCCAACCCCTACACATAGCTGTGGGAACTCATCCTTCACTAACACCAGTAGCTCAAAGATAGGGAGCGAATCCGGTAGACGTATGTCTATATGCTGAGAGGAAAAAAGTGTAGAAAGACCAATTGTACAAGTCTTACAGACACGGTTCATATACAAAAGTATGTGGACACCTGCTCGTCGAACATCTCATTCCAAAATCATGGGCATTAATATAGAGTCGGTTCTCCCCTTTGCTGCTATAACAGCCTCCACTCTTCTAGGAAGGATTTCCACTAGATGCTGGAACATTGCTGCAGGAACTTGCTTCTATTCAGCCACAAGACCATTAGCGATGTCAGGCACTGATGTTGGGCAATTAGGCCTGGCTCGCAGTCAGAGTTTCAATTCATCCCAAAGGTGTTCAATAGGGGTTGAGGGTCAGGGCTCTGTGCAGGCCAGTCAAGTGTATGTTGTATGGAATAATTGTTATGTCGATACACACCTTGAGCTGCAAGAACCTCTGCAGAGGCTCATACCACAAGAGTAGAATTAGACCTGATGGAACAGCCCCACACAGGAACGTGCTGTCTGTGTGTGGGTTTCTTGCTAGGAGAGAGGAGAAAAAGCCATTTCAAACAGCTTTCTGTGTTGTGATTGAACATAATGCAGTGCCAAATTTCACTTACCCACGCTGCACCTTCGACAGCCTTTAGTGTCTGGTATCTTCACAGTTACAGCATATTTCCTGCTGATTTACATTTCATATATTTTTTACTTTAAATTAGGACAGGCACATACTGTATATTGAAGACAAATTGAACCCGAACACATTGATGTGCACGCACGCACACACACACACACACACACACACACACACACACACACCCCCTCTGCCTGGGGTTGATCCTCTCAGTGAGGCGGTTGGTACTGAGGGACAGGTGACTCTGTTTCTGCTGCTTGTGGCCCCTCTGTTCAAACAGAGCCGTCAGACTGTGGGAGTACAGCTGGGAAGACTTCCCTGGGGATGGGGTTGGAGAGGGGAGGAATGGTAAGAACCCGTGTTCAAATTTAGCAGTGCTTGATTGAGCTTGCCTGGTGCAATGCAACCAATGGAAAAGTCTCAAAAGTGCAAACCCCGCCCACCTGGAACTCAAGCAAACACTGAAATACTATTTGCAACCAGGTCTGGTTTATTACTGGAGTTGATGGAGTAGGATCCTATGAACAACATGATAGGTGTGTAATTGAGGTAGAGCTCTACCTGATACGGACATCAGGACATTGTTCATGACAAACAGCCAGGTACATCTTTGTGGGAGCAACTGTGGGGGGAAGAGAGAGGTATTCGTTTGAAGTTTTATTAGTCGTATGTACAGGATACACATAGTATACACTGTCTAACGAAATGTCTACTCGCAGGTTCCTTCTCGACAATACAACAACAATAAGATAAGAATATGAACATGAATATAAAGTAAATGGCTCAGTAGAATAGTATTAGTGGTATGCTCTGGAATTTTAACGCAGACTACCCACATTAATTCATACTTCCCCACATTCATCAATATCTAAACTGTTACCTTCTCCAGGGTGTCCTCATGGAGCTCGTTGAGGTTGAGGGTGTAGACACCCTCTTCTGCCCCCAGAATAAGATACTGATCTGAGGAAGAGACAAGATCATGTCACGGCCATCTGTAAAGACCTTGTCTTAACCTCTTTAACCCGTTCTGGACCCCTACCTCTCGTTTTAGGGAGAATCCAGGTCACAGCACAGTGGATCGTCAGAGGACAACCATTGAAGACTTTAGAGAAACAGGCACCCATCTACGAAACAAAAGGATACACGTTGTACTATCACGGTGGCTATTTCTACATTGCTGTACAATAAGCATGGTTGGACTATTATAATGGGTTTAATGTTCATCTTAGCAAACCGTTGTTGCAGTGAGCATTCCGTCAAGCGTTTTTGAGACCAATAGCCATTAGCTACATAGCCTGTTCATAAAGCATGTGGAAATATTGTTAGTTATTGATGCAACAGCCTCTCTGTACTGTCTTAGGGCACATGCTGTTTGACTAGACCTCTGCACTTACATGAACTTGAGGGGTAGGAGGGAGTCCATGGCAATCAGCTCTCTAGAAATGAAACAGGGTTAAACACAACAACAACAAAGAAGGATAACGGTGTCGTTCAAATGAGGATGTTGTTTAAATTCATGTCACAAAGCAACGCCCTAGGATCTGGGCGTCTCTGAATTCTGTCTTCCTACATGAAATCTTACAAAAATATGGTTTATTAAAGGGGATATGGAAGAATGTATTGAAACATGTTATTAGGTTAACAAACCACACACTTTTTTGTCAGTACCAGGGTTGATGTCAATTCCATTTCATTTCAGTCAGTTTAGGAAGTGAATTAAAATTCCAATCAAAAAATGAATGACCCTTTACTACTATTATGCTGGAATTTCACTTATTCCTTGGAAGTGTCTGACTTCACATTGAATTGAACCCCTGAGTACTGGCTATGTACTGGTTAAGGCTACCGTCTACTGGTAGCCTCAAATCCATACAATGTGTTGAAGCCAACTGCCACTGCCATTCAGCAACTACAGTATGGATATGAAGCTATGTACAGATACTGTATGTTATGAGGCAACATTTCCCTGTGTTTTAAACTCACAGAGTTCGTCTTCCTCCTCAGTGTGCTCCACTCTGGAGAGAGAGGGGTTTGTCTGCATGATGAGGTCACCCCTTCTGTCTTCTTCTTCTCTGCCTGTACGGCGCCCCCCTCAGAAACACTGGGGTCACTACACCACTGTCTGCTGATGTCCTGAGTTGCAGAACACCTGGCCAAGACTGGAGAACCACACAAGAGGACGAAGGAGGGGGGAAAATCATGTTGAAACGGGCTGTCGATCTTAGCATAGATGGAATTGGATTAAAACACACCGAAGATACACTACCGTTCAAAAGTTTGGGGTCACGTAGAAATGTCCTTCTTTTTGAAAGAAAAGCACGTTGTTTTGTCCATTAAAATAACATAAAATTTATCAGGAATACAGTGTAGAGATTGTTAATGTTGTAAATGACTATTGTAGCTGGAAATGGCAGATGTTTAATGGAATATCTACATAGGCGTACAGAGGCCCATTATCAGCAACCATCACTCCTGTGTTCCAATGGCAAGTTGTGTTAGCTAATCCAAGTTTATAATTTTAAAAGGGTAATTGATCATTTTGCAATTATGTTAGCACCGCTGAAAACTGTTGTTCTCATTAAAGAAGCAATAAAACTGGCCTTCTTTAGACTAGTTGAGTATCTGGAGCATCAGCATTTGTGGGTTCGATTACAGGCTCAAAATGGTCAGAAATAAAGAACTTTCTTCTGAAACTCGTCAGTCTATTATTGAGAGGTGACTCCGAGATGCTGGCCTTCTAGGCAGAGTTGCAAAAAAAGAGCCATATCTCAGACTGGCCAATAGACTGTCCGTTTCCAGCTACAATCATCATTTACAACATTAACAATGTCTACTCTGTATTTCTGATCAATTTGATGTCATTTTAATGGACATAAAATGTGCTTTTCTTTCAAAAACAAGGACATTTCTAAGTGACCCCAAACTTTTGAATGATAGTGTATATCATTTAACATATTGAGAGCTTGGGACTACAAGGTTCTATCTGCAATGATTCTTAGATAATTGGCTTAAAAGTTCCAAACCCTCATTGGTTGGAATGGTGTCAGCAATTTTTATCTAGTATTCTTTCGAACTTAACAACATGAATTGGGGGTATTTAGAGTACTATTTAGGTAGAGAACAAAAATGCAGATAGAACCGTTTAGTCCCAAGCTCTCAATATTATGACTGCATTATAATAATAATAATTTGGTGGGTGCTTATATTTGTCCTGTTATACACTGTGTCATGGAAATGTGTTTTTTTGCATATCTCAACCCTCACTGAGGCACCTGCAGGGAGTGGGGTCATGGCCAGGGTCACTAGTGGTTAGAGCATTGGGCCAGTAACCGAAAGGTTGCTGGATCGATTCCCTGAGCTGACAAGGTAAAAATCAGTCGTTCTGCCCCTGAACAAGACAGTTAACCCATTGTTCCCTGGGCACCGAAGACGTGGATGTCGATTATGGCAAGCCCCCCGCACCTCTCTGATTCAGAGGGGTTGTGTTAAATGCGGAAGACACATTTAAGTTGAAGGTATTCACTTGACCAACTGACTAGGTATCCCCTTTTCCCATTGCACAGCTCCCCTGGAGCAATTAGGGTTAAGTGCCTTGCTCAAGGGCACAGCTCCAGTATTCGAATCAGCAGCCTTTCAGTTACTGGCCCTACGCTTTAACATCGTGGCTACCTGCAGCATTGGAATATACTACTAACTAGGCAAATACGGAACAGTAATTCTGTTGTCAATACAAATACTGACATCAACAGACTTCAGTAAGTATTCACAACTCTTAACTTTTTCCACATTTTGTTGTGTTACAAAGCGGGATTAAAATTGATCTAACCATAATTTTCTTGTCAATGATCTACACAAAATACACTGTAGCGTTAAAGTGTAAGAAAAATGTGATATATTTTTTTTTATGAATGGAGAACAAACCCTAATACAGTATAACTTGATTAGATAAGTATTGAACCGATTTAAGTCAAAACTGTAACTAGGCCAATCAGGAACAATGTTATCTTGGTAAGCAACTCCAGTGTATATTTGGCCTTGTGTTTTAGGTATTTGTCCTGCTGAAAGGTGAATTTGTCTCCCAGTGTCTGTTGGAAAGCAGACTGAACCAAGTTATCCTCCAGGGTTTTACCTGTGCATAGCTCTATTCTGTTTCTTTTTATCACAAAAAATGTCATCCTTCCCGGTGACCAGCATACCCCTAACATGATGCAGCCACCACCATGCTTAAAATTATGAAGAGTGTTACTCAGTGATGTGTTGTGTTGGATTTGCCCCAAACATAACGCTAAAGTTAATTTCTTTGCCACATTTTTTGCAGTATTATTTTAGTGCCTTGTTGCAAACAGGATGCATGTTTTATTCTGTACAGGCTTCCTTCTTTTCACTCTGTCATTTATGTTCGTATTGTGGAGTAACTACAATGTTGTTGATCCATCCTCAGTTATCTCCTATCACAGCCATTAAACTCTGTAACTTTTAAAATCACCATTGGCCTCATGGTGAAATCCCAGAGCAGTTTCCTTACTCTCCAAGTTAGGAAAGGTGCCTGTATCTTTGTAGTGACTGGGTGCTTTGATACACTATCCAAAGTGTAATTAATAACTTCACCATGCTCAAAGGAATATTCAATGTCTGCTTTTTTTGTTACCCATCTACCAATAGGTGCCCTTCTTTCGAACCATTGGAAAACCTCCCTTGTCTTTGTGGTTGAATATGTGCTTAAAATTCACTGCTCGACGAAGGGACCTTACAGATAATTGTATGTGTGGGGTTACAGAGATGAGGTAGTAATTTAAAAAATCATGTTAACCACTATTATTGTATACAGAGTGAGTCCATGAAACGTATGTGACGTTGTTGTTAAGCACATCTTTACACCTGAACTTATTTAGGCTTGCCATAACAAAAGGGTTGAATATTTATTGACTCAATACATTTCAGCTTCCAATTTTTTATTAATTTGTAAACTTTTCTAAAATCATTATTCCACTTTGACATTATGGGGTGTTGTGTGTAGATCAGTGACACACAATCTCAATTGAATACATTTTAAATTCAGGCTGTAATACAACAAAATGTGGAAAAAGACAAGGGGTGTGAATACTTTCTGAAGGCACTGTATATTAATCTCAGCACCCAGAACCAAATCAGTTGTCATGACAGATTGAAATATGGCCTGTAAACATTGACTCTGTGTGTGGATGTTCCGTACCTGACGTGAAGTTTTTGGGTGTGTGGGTGGAGTCGGGCCCCAGGCTGGAGCTGGGGCCAAGGGTGAGGTCCTTGTCCTCCAGGGTGGGACAGAATGAGCTGATGGCAGGCAGGGAGGCTGTGGAAGGGCTGAATAACCCACTCTTCCTCCCACCATTACCCCCCTACACAACCAGAAACATTAGACAAAGCACTGTCACATAATACAATAGGAAATAGCTGAAAGGTATAAAGGATTATCTTCATATCTTGTGTTACACTTGATTGTTTCAGAAGATCTGTTTTTTTGGTGTTCTGTTATTGCTACTTACACCAGCAGATGGCACTCTCTTAATGGTTAAGCTCCTGGAAAAAGAAATAGTCAATGGTAATGTTAGTGTTACACATATAACTTCTCAGAATGTCTCCCCTATGTGGAAGCTAGGTATAAATTGCAACAGCACATGACTGAATTCCAATGCATTTCCCCCTTCCCCCTCATTCCATTTGAGACTTGCGCTTGAGCCTTTTACTTTGGGTCCACCAGCTTCAAACAGCTGGGAAAGAAAACACCTGTGGTTATTCACATTGATTTATAAAAGATGGTACAATGATCCCCTACAATATTACGTGTTTGTTTTCTCACATACAGTGTAGAATTTTAGCAATCAGGAAATGGCAGAGCGATACATTGGCAGCTTGACACGATTTCCACTAGATAACACAGCCACAAAATAATAACAGCTTTCCCAATTTGACAACAGGACAATATCACTACAAATCGCAACACTGTCGAGTAGGTAATACTGTGAAACACAATCATTCCACTACTACTGCAGATATATTATGGACATTTTCTGAAATTAATTGTAAAACAGGCTCCCTGCCTGTGCCATTAAACCCCTACAACTCATCCAGAACGCCGCAGCCCGTCTGGTGTTCAACCTTCCCAAGTTCTCTCACGTCACCCCGCTCCTCCGCTCTCTCCACTGGCTTCCAGTTGAAGCTCGCATCCGCTACAAGACCATGGTGCTTGCCTACGGAGCTGTGAGGGGAACGGCACCTCAGTACCTCCAGGCTCTGATCAGGCCCTACACCCAAACAAGGGCACTGCGTTCATCCACCTCTGGCCTGCTCGCCTCCCTACCACTGAGGAAGTACAGTTCCCGCTCAGCCCAGTCAAAACTGTTCGCTGCTCTGGCCCCCCAATGGTGGAACAAACTCCCTCACGACGCCAGGACAGCGGAGTCAATCACCACCTTCCGGAGACACCTGAAACCCCACCTCTTTAAGGAATACCTAGGATAGGATGAAGTAATCCCTCTCACCCCCTTAAAAGACCTAGATGCACTATTGTAAAGTGGCTGTTCCACTGGATGTCATAAGGTGAAAGCACCAATTTGTAAGTCGCTCTGGATAAGAGCGTCTGCTAAATGACTTAAATGTAAATGTAAAAAGTCTTATGTGTAGCACCATTAATGCTCATGCACTCTCTACTAAATCAAAGGTACATCAGATTTCCTTTCTTTGTGGGATGCTTGCTTTCACAGTCTATAAACTGACATGGGGTCAATTATGTTGGCTCTTATTAGGACAAGATTTGGAGCAGGGCAGGGTCAATTATGTTGGCTCTTATTAGGTCAAGATTTGGAGCAGGGCAGGGTCAATTATGTTGGCTCTTATTAGGTCAAGATTTGGAGCAGGGCAGGGTCAATTATGTTGGCTCTTATTAGGTCAAGATTTGGAGCAGGGCAGGGTCAATTATGTTGGCTCTTATTAGGTCAAGATTTGGAGCAGGGCAGGGTCAATTATGTTGGCTCTTATTAGGACAAGATTTGGAGCAGGGCAGGGTCAATTATGTTGGCTCTTATTAGGTCAAGATTTGGAGCAGGGCAGGGTCAATTATGTTGGCTCTTATTAGGTCAAGATTTGGAGCAGGGCAGGGTCAATTATGTTGGCTCTTATTAGGTCAAGATTTGGAGCAGGGCAGGGTCAATTAATTGTGAATATGCATACCCCAACAATAATAATCAGTGATCAAATATTATTTAGTTCTTTATCAGATAATGTCAAGTATTCAAAAGGTAATAATTTCAATGTGATTAAACAAACTTCCACAGCTTCCTTGATAAGAGGCATTGTCGCCGGGTAGAATACTGCTGAATAGTGTTTTTACAATGGGTGGTCTGCTGGCCTACCTCAGCTGCAGAGCTTCCTCCACACATTCCAACAGGCTCCTGAAACAGGAAGACAAGATGTTAATCTCTCTCTGGAGCCACTAGTTCTGAGAACATGATGTGACAGAGAACCACCTATTCTGTGACAATGGGAGGGTTGGAGCTAGTGTCTTCTGTTATGGATTCAGGTTTTAAAATTATTGTTCTCCTGTATACTTGCGCTAGTGGGGACGTCAGGTCCATGGCCATACACACAAACAGTAGATTTGAAATAATGCTTGACGTACTGCTACCAATAGTAAACTGTGGAAGAGGAGCGTCTTACGGTGACTCAGTGTCCTCTTCTGAGACGTCCCAATCGTCTCCGGACGAGCTTTGCTGAAAAATTACGAAGAATCATCAACAACATACACAGCCATAATATCCCTATTAATAGAACTCATACATCCCCCACTGCCCCAAATAGCCATTCTATGTTGACTTGACCTTAAACTCCAACATGTCAAACACAAGAAAGAAATGTGACTCACCATATCAGGATAAGGCTCTGTCACTTTCCTCAACGGAGGTCCAAACTTCACCTGGTCAACTAAGGGAAACACAACTAAGTTGATAATGAGGAAAATGTACACTTCAATACAATATATGTATTTAATAACTGCTGAGCCAAAACATGTTTTATATGGCATGATCATTTTATGTGATGAATTAACTATCAGTGCCAGAGGATAAAATCCAGGTGGATCTGCTATCCCACTGTCCTCTTATCATCCCCTGTTGCCTATTCAGATCGATTGGTAAACTACTCTCATACTGAACCCATATCACTGTGTTACAGTAATACCAAGTCATCAGCTTCAGGCAACTTTACCTTTCACCCCAGAAGACCCATTGTGATGCCCAAACAAGAAGAGTTACAACCCCCCTCTCCACTAGCACCATGTATTTGTTTTCGTGTTGACATGCTTGTCTAAATATAAGCTGTCTTGTCCCTGGCAGCTGCAGCGTGGGCGCATTGTCCACCATCACCACACCCTGTGTATGCTGTAACCTCAGTGATAGGAGACACAGCAATAGTTCCTCAATCACCCCCCCCCCACTCCTCGCTTTCCCCACCTCCTCCCCCAGAACCACGTCAGAGGACTACAGAGGGAACATGCCATGTGCGTGTGCAGGACAGTGACCCCTCTATGACCTCTCTCTGTGTCGGGTGACTCTGAGACTTGGGGACTTCATCTCCACCACCTCCAAATCTCAATGGGCTTCTTGTCACAGAGGTCAGGAACCTAAGTGTGTTGTGTTGTGTCCTGCTCCATCTGCCCCAGTTTCACACATTATGCCAGTAAGGGTGATGTTGACCTCAACTCTCCAAGCACACACAATACACACGGATACACATACACACACAAACACACAGACATACAGACAGATGCGCATGCTCACACACACACAAACTCACGATCGACAATCAACACACATACACGGCCCTTCTCTAACTACAGATGAGAGATCACTTGAATTACCGTGGGCGGATGTACCGTATTAACAGTAATAGCCAGACCACATTTCAGATGAAGATGTTCAGGGCAGAAGCCTCTCATTGACATTGTTTATTAGGATGGTTTTTCATATGTTGACATGAGTACTTCTATAAACTCTTCACACATTGTTGTGTGGGCTGACGATGGGGTTTCAGTGTACAAATTGTGTAGGGATTTGAAGACTCACACTGCTCTTCAGATAGGGTCCTCAGGAGTTTCCCTGCAGACTGGATCTTATCAGGAGCAGCTTCTCCATTCTACAGACAAACACATACACACACACGGATGTGTTATACATTCACAGAATAAATCACACTAGGACCAAGCAATGTTCCAGAGAGAGCTAGGTGATTGCCATGTGTTACAAAGCAAGTGTGTGTGTGTGATTTGTATGTTTGTGTGTGTGTCACGCCCTGACCTTAGAGAGCCTTTTTATTTCTCTATTTGGTTAGGTCGGGGTGTGATTTGGTTGGGCATTCTAGTTTGTCTATTTCTTTGTTGGCCGGGTATGGTTCCCAATCAGAGGTAGCTGTCTATCGTTGTCTCTGATTGGGGATCATACTTAGGCAGCCCTTTTTCCCACCTTCAGTTGTGGGATCTTGTTTGTGTGTAGTTGCTTTCTGCACTGCATATAGCTTTATGTCCGTTTTGCATTTTGTTGTTTTTTGGTGTCATTTAAAAGAAAAGTGTAATGTACGTCTACCACGCTGCACCTTGGTCTCCTTCTAACAACGGATGTAACAGTGTGGGTGTGCATTCGGCGTGTGTACTTGCATGCCTGCATGTGTGTGTGCATGTCTGTCTGTCCTTGGTCACCTATCCTCACCTCCCGATCGATGTCGTCCATGCTGTGTGTGGGGTGGAGGTCAGGGTTATTGGCCATGTCCAGCAGCTCAATAATCAGGTTACGGGTCAGCAACTGGGTCACAAACGGGTGCTGGGGAGACGACAAGAGATACAGCTAATGACCTATAGCTTTTATGTGGCACGACATCAATACATCACTTCATCATTAGTTTCCTTGATCTCTCTCAGCAGCTGTATCCGTGTTATGGGCCCCTATGGAAATAAACACAGGATCCTAGGATGGCTATGCTTTTAGCACCTCAGACAGAGGCTTTAGATCAAATCCAATTTTATTTGTCACATGCGCCGAATACAACAGGTGTAGACCTTACTATGAAATGCTTACTTACCAGCCCTTACTTAACCAACATTGCAGTTCAAGAAATCGTGTTAAGAAAATATTTACTAAATAAACTAAAGTAAAAAATAAAATAAAAAGTAACACAATAAAATAACAATACAGAGTCTACTGTATATACAGGGGGTACCGTTAGAGTCAATGTGCGGGGATACAGGTTAGTCAAGGTCATTTGTACATGTAGGTAGGGGTAAAGTGACTATGCATAGATAACAGAGAAAAGCAGCATTGTAAAATCAAATGTTAATAGTCTGGGTGGCCATTTTATTAATTGTTCAGCAGTCTTAGGGCTTGGGGCTAGAAGCTGTTAAGGAGCCTTTTGAACCTAGACTTGGTGTCACGCCTGCTCCCGCTCTCCCTCTCTGGCGCTCGAGGGTGCCAGGCTACCCTTCATTACGCACACCTGTCACCATCATTACGCGCAACAGCGCTCATTGGACTCACCTGTACTCCTTCCCTTTGTTGATTGCCCTGTCTATAACTGTCTGCTCCCCCGTTTGTTCCCGGTGTCAACATTAATGTCAATATGTGTTCATGTCCAGAGACTGTCCTGTCCTGTTCCATGTCCGTTGCTCATTAAATGTTCACTCCCTGTACCTGCTTCTCGTCTACCAGCGTCGTTCCTTACACTTGGTGCTCCGGTACCACTTGCCGAACGGTAGCAGAGAGAACAGTCTATGACTTGGGTGACTGGAGTCTGACAATTTTTTAGGCCTTCCTCTGACACCGCCTAGTATATAGGTCCTGGATATCAGGAAGCTTGGCCCCAGTGATGTACTGGGCCGTACGCACTACCCTCTGTAGCCCCTTACTGTCAGACGCCGAGCAGTTGCCATACCAGGCGGTGATGCAACCGGTCAGGATGCTCTCAGTGGTGCAGCTGCAGAACCTTTTGAGGATCTGGGGACCCATGCCACATATCCTGAGGTGGAAAAGGTGTTGTCGTGCCCTCTTCACGACTGTCTTAGTGTGTTTGGACCATGATAGTTTGTTGGTGATATGGACACCAAGGAACTTGAAGCTCTCGACCCGCACTACTACAGTCCCATCGATGTTAATGGGGGTATGTTTGGCCCTCCTTCCTGTAGTCCACGATCATCTCATTTGTTTTGCTCACGTTGAGGGAGAGGTTGTTGTCCTGGCACCATACTGCCAAGTCTCTGACCTTCTCCCTATGGACTCTCATTGTTGTCGGTGATCAGGCCTACCACTGTTGTGTCATCAGCAAACTTAATGATGGTGTTAGAGTTGTGCCTGGCCACACAGTCATGGGTGAACAGGGAGTACAGGAGGGGACTAAGCACACCCCCCTGAGGGGCCCCCGTGTTGAGGATCAGCGTGGCAAATGTGTTGTTGCATACACTTACCACCTGGGAGCGGCCCGTCAGGAAGTCCAGGATCCAGTTGCAGAGGTAGGTGTTTAGTCCCATGGACCTTAGCTTAGTGATGAGCTTTGTGTGCACTATGCTGTTGAATGCTGAGCTGTCAATTCTCACATAGGTGTTCCTTTTGTCCAGGTGGGAAAGGGCAGTGTGGAGTGCGATTAAGATTGCATCATCTATGGATGTGTTGGGGCGGTATGCGAATTGGATTGGGTCTAGGGTTTCCGGGATGAAGTTGTTGATGTGAGCCTTGACCAGCCTTTCAAAGCACTTCATGGCTACTGACGTGAGTGCTACGGGTCGGTAGTCATTTAGGCAGGTTACCTTTGCTTTCTTGGGCACAGGGACTATGGTGGTCTGCTTGAAACATGTAGGTATTACAGACTCGGTTAGGGAAAGGTTGAAAATGTCAGTGAAGACACTTGCCAGTTGGGTCCACCCATGCTCTGAGTACACGTCCTGGTAATCCGTCTGGCCCTGCGGCTTTGTGAATGTTTACCTATTTAAAGTTCTTGCTCACATCGGCTATGGAGTGCATGATTCAGTGTTGCTTGCCTCGAAGCGAGCATAAAAGGCATTTAGATCATCTGGTAGGCTCGCACAACTGGGAAGCTCGCGACTGGGTTTTCCTTTGTAGTCCGTAATAAATCTGCAAGCCCTGCCACATCTGACGAGCATCAGAGCCGGTGTAGTAAGATTCAATCTTAGTCCTGCATTGACACTTTGCCTGTTTGATGGTTCATCTGAGGGCATTTCTTATAAGCGTCCGGATTAGTGTTACGCTCCTTGAAAGCGGCATGTCTTGCCTTTAGCTCGATGCGGATGTTGCCTGTAATCCATGGCTTCTGGTTGGGATATGTACGTACGGTCACTGTGGGGACGACATCGTAAATGCACTTATTGATGTTGCCTGTGACTAAGGTGGTATACTCCTCAATGCCATTGGATGAATCCCGGAACATATTCCTGTCTGTTCTAGCAAAACAGTCCTGTAGCGTAGAACAAGCGTCATCTGAACACTTCCGTATTGAGTGAGTCACTGGTGCTTCCTGCTGTAGTTTTAGCTTGTAAGCAGGAATCAGGAGGATAGAATTATGGTCAGATTGCCAAATGGAGGGCGAGGGAGAGCTTGTTTGCATCTCTGTGTGTGGAGTAAAGGTGGTCTAGAATTCTTTTTCCACTGGTTGCACATGTGACATGCTGTCACGCCCCGACCTTAGAGATCCTTTATTCTCTATTTTGGTTAGGTCGAGGTGTGACTAGGGTGGGCATTATAGTTTCTTTAGTTCTAGGTTGGCTTGGTATGGTTCCCAATCAGAGGCAGCTGTCATATCATTGTCTCTTATTGGGGATCATATTTAGGCAGCCTTTTCCCACCTGTTTGTTGTGGGATCTTGTATTTTTAATTGTTGCCTTTGAGCACGACAAAGCTGCACATTCGTTTCTTTGCTCTTTATTGTTTTTGTGCCAATTCTCATATTAAAAGATGATGAACCCAAACCATGCTGCATTTTGGTCCGGTCTTGGTAGATAGTATGGTCTACAGTTTTTCATGAGGTTCTCTACCTCAGGCGAGCAATACCTCGAGACCTCCTTAATATTAGACATCGTGCACCAGCTGTTCAGTCCTGCCGCTGCACGGACAACCCAGCCATCTGAATATTATCCGTGTCGTCATTCAGCCATGACTAGGTGAACCATAACATATTACAGTTTTCAATGTCCCGTTGGTAGGATAGTCTCAAGCTGAGATTTTCCAGTGATTGCACGTTGGCCAATAGAACGAATGGTCGAGACGGGTTACACACTCGCCGATAAATTTTTACAAGGCACCCCGATCTCCACCCCCTGTATTTCTGTCTTTTCTTCACGCGAATGATAGGGATTTGGACCTGGTCTTGGAGAACCTTTGCGTCAGACTCATTAAAGAAAAAATCTTTGTCCAGTTCAAGGTGAATAATCGCTGTTCTGATATCCAGAATCTCTTTTCGGTCATAAGAGACGGTATCAGCAACATTATGTACAAAATAAGGAAAAAACACACAAATTAGCAGAGTTGGTTAGGAGCCCATAAAATGGCAGCCATCCCCTCCAGCGCCACATTTTACCAGAGGTAAAACAATGTGGAGTATTAATCGTCTTTCAGGGGCTGTTCCTTATTATAATCCGGAAGGTTCGAGTCCTGAATGCTGATTGGCTGAAAGCTGTGGTATACCACAAGTATGACCAAAAATGTATTTTTACTGTAGTAATTATATTGGTAACCAGTTTACAATAGCAATAAGGCAATATACCACAGCTAAGGAATGTTCATACGCACGACGCAACGCGGAGTGCCTGGACACAGCCCTTAGCTGTGGTGTATTGGCCATATATCACAAACCCCCGAGGTGCCTTTATAAATCTTTTGTCATACCCGTGGTATACGGTCTGATATACCACGGCTGTCAGCCAATCAGCATTCAGGGCTCGAACCACCCAGTTTATAATGATGAATTAATAATGAGCAGAGTGCACAGTAGTGTACCTGCAGTAAAGTTTCGGCCGACGGCCTCTTCCTAGGGTTCTTGATGAGGGACATCTTCACAAAGCTCTGGAACCCTGCAGACCTTCAGGGAGGGTGACAGAGATGAGACAGCAGAAATACATACCCATCCTGGAGAATATGGATGCTGCATTCAAAGAACAGTCTAGTGTCAGGAGGATGCTTTTAGAGTACAGGTATGTCACAGATGCTGCATTCTGAGTTGTCTGAATTATTTTGGGAATACGGTGTGATCATATTCATCTCACCACTTGGTCTTGTCCTTGAGCCTGGGAGGCTGGAAGCTGCTTTTTGACATCAACATCAAGGCTCTGGAACACAGTTTTAATAGTTTGAAATGTCAACACGGTAGAAAACCTAGCCTGGTATGCTGGAAGCTTCTATTTGACATCAACATCAAGGCTCTGTTACACAGTTTTAATAGTTTGAAATGTCAACACCGTGGAAAACCTAGCCTGGTTGTAGAGATCTGTTTATTATGTGCTTAAGCCAACTCCTTTGTCATTCGTTGACATGTTTGGCATAACAACGAGCACTACAGAGGGGGGTTGTCTGTAGCACAAATACATGTGCTACCAAAGTGTGGGCGATAGTTTTGAGTCACACACCAAACTATTATACCATATTGAGGTATGTGGATAACCCACAAAAATGCAACATAACACAAATATCTATCTTCATCTGTCTCTCTTTAATCCAACTTTTCAATGAATTATGGTGGATCTAAAGGAATGAAGAAAAAGGGGATAGAATGGAAACTACTTATAGTTGAGGTTAAGGCTAGAGTCCAGAGGGGACTGGTATGGAGCCAAGTCTGTGTCCCTGTCTCTTCCTGGATATCTGGATCTGTTTTTGCCTGTCTGTGCCTCTGTCTCTTTTTGTGTCTGTGCCTCTGTCTCTGTTTGTGCCTCGGTCTCTGTTTGTGTCTGTGCCTCTGTCTCTGTTTGTGTCTGTGCCTCTGTCTCTGTTTGTGTCTGTGCCTCTGTCTCTGTTTGTGTCTGTGCCTCTGTCTCTGTTTGTGTCTGTGCCTCTGTCTCTGTTTGTGTCTGTGCCTCTGTCTCTGTTTGTGTCTGTGCCTCTGTCTCTGTTTGTGTCTGTGCCTCTGTCTCTTTTTGTGTCTGTGCCTCTGTCTCTGTTTGTGTCTGTGCCTCGGTCTCTGTTTCTGTCTGTGCCTCTGTCTCTGTTTGTGTCTGTGCCTCTGTCTCTTTTTGTGTCTGTGCCTCTGTCTCTTTTTGTGTCTGTGCCTCTGTCTCTGTTTGTGTCTGTGCCTCGGTCTCTGTTTCTGTCTGTGCCTCTGTCTCTGTTTGTGTCTGTGCCTCTGTCTCTGTTTGTGTCTGTGCCTCTGTTTCTGTCTGTGCCTCTGTCTCTGTTTGTGTCTGTGCCTCTGTCTCTGTTTGTGTCTGTGCCTCTGTTTCTGTCTGTGCCTCTGTCTCTGTTTCTGTCTGTACCTCTGTCTCTGTTTGTGCCTCTGTCTCTGTTTGTGTCTGTGCCTCTGTTTCTGTCTGTGCCTCTGTCTCTGTTTGTGTCTGTGTCTCCGTCTGTGCCTGTGTTGGTGTCTGTGCCTGTCTCACCTCATAGGGTGGAGGTCAAACATTGGCGGCTGGAGCTCTGCCAGCTCGATGGCCGTGATGCCTACCGCCCAGATGTCACACAGATGGTTGTACCCACCCTTCTTCTCCACTGCTGCCACCTCCGGTGCCATCCTGGCACGGGAACATAAATACCAGTCAGATGAAATTAATAGTATAATGGTTAGAATGCATTGTAAGACTTGTCATGTAAATAAAATATTATAATTTCATAATGATCCTGAAAGTTGTTCTGTTAGAAGACACATGTACGACTATGACCAAACCAATCAGTGTTTACGTAAAGAACCGACCAATCAGTATCTACGTAAAGCAGACCAATCAGTGTCTATGTAAAGAAGCTAATTGATACGGTGAAAGTAAGGATGAAGTATATACGTTTCAATGAGAGTCATAACGTTGAAGGTCGTGGTTTGAGTTCAGTTATCTTACCAGTAGGGAGTTCCTATAAAAGACTTCCTCTTGGCTACAGAAGCACTGATCTCTGCAGCAACTCCAAAATCGGCTGCAGGAAAACAGAGACAGAGAGTCAGAGACAGTCTAGTCGCCGAGGGAGACTGAATCCAGAATCCAATATGTATTACGAGTGGCATGTTTTTAGCACGCTAGTTAACCTCAAAGTTATTGCAGACAGTGTGTGTGTGTGTGTGTGTGTGTGTGTGTGTGTGTGTGTGTGTGTGTGTGTGTGTGTGTGTGATGGATGGATGGATGGTATAGAATAGATGTTCACTGACCCAATTTGATGTCTCCTCGTTCTGTGATGAGGATATTTGCTCCCTATAGACAGATGGACACACACACACACACACAAGCGCACATACACACAAACACACAGACAAGCTCACAAAGACATAAACACAGAAGATCCACAGACTGACAACAATGACATACAGCTATGTCAAAATGATACCTTTATGTCCCTATGCATTTTACTTGTCTCATGCAGGTGGTACAAGCCCTGTCGAAAAACAAAAACACAGAATCAATTTGACAAATCTCTCAACCTCATCATTAGTTCACCCCACAAGCAGAGATCGGCAAAAAATGATAAAATACAATTCCAAAATATCCTAAAGACCAATGTATCAAAATAAAATACAAAATAATTTTGCAAAGTATTGTATTGAATTAGAATACATAGAAACAGACCCTATATCATTTTATTTCAGGAGTGTTGAAAATGATTTAGAAAATACAAAATACTCTCTAAAGTATCTTGTTACAAAATACATTGGATTGTAGTTCAGGCCACTGAAATTCAAATGACAAAATACTCAAAAGTATTGAAATACTAATTTCAAATACAAGTAACAGAAATTCTGCCCATCTCTGCCTACAAGCCTATTGGAGCCAGTCACAACACAACAGTGAGCAACAAACAGGGCCGGCCCCAGACATAAGCAACATAAGCAGTCGCTTAGGGCCCCCAGCCCATTAGCCCCCTCCCTCCAAAACAAGTCCATATATTTTGGAGGGAACTCAGTCGGGGTCTCAACTTACTGTTGAGAGTTAGAATAGTAGAATACACAAGGTGTACATTTGAAATGTGGTTTTCCATCAGAAGTTTTTCTCTTGTTTTGTCAGTCAATGACAGTCACTCGATTAGCCATGTCAGCTAACAATTTTATATTGGTAAGTTAGTCTAACCAGTTATCTAAATGTGTAGCAATCATGGCCGAATGCAGACCTGGCAATCTCCCCAAAAGGTTAGAGCCGGCCCTGGCAACAAACAAACTGCTGACATGAATAAGGGAGGTAATGTTATGTTGCTGTGCTGTGTGTGGTGCCACGAAACTTGATGCTCCGCTTTCCTGTGGTGAGAAAGACATGCGATTATATTGTGACTGTATCCCCCCCAGTTAGGAAAGTGAGAAAGCTCATATGTTATATGACTGACTAACCTGGAGGGTTTCTCTGCAGGTGTAGGCTATCTGCTTCTCTTTGAACGGCCCAGTCACTGTGGAAAGACCGGTAGAGACCTGAGATTAATGGCACATACAAGGGAGGGTGGAAAAATAGTTTTAGCTGTGCGTACCGTGGTAAATGTCTTGTAACGACCCCCCTCCACAGTACTCCATGCAAATCCATAATTTAGTGTTCCTGCAAAAATGATAGATACATTTTTATTATCAGTCTTTTGTCAATGCCTTCTGTTCCGTTGGCTTTCCAGACTAAAAAAGGGTATTTACATCTGAATATTTAGACAGTTTTCTGAGAACTTGGCTGTAGAGAAGTTTTACTATCCAAACATATCACATTATTATCTGCCCTTGAAATGTTACAGAGGTAACAACACTCAGACGCTCCAAGAGGACCAAACTAAAAAAGGAGAAAATCTTGAGCGAAATCATTTCAAAGTCAGTGACAGAGTGTGTGTGTGTGTGTGCGTGCATATGTTTCTCCCTATGTGTTTGTTAGTGACCTCTATCAGCAATAGAGCTTTTTTTGTGTGTGTCAACGTTATTTGGAGCACGACATTATCTGTGGTGTGGGAGAGAGTGTTGCATTCTATGTCCTAGTAGTGGGTGTTTGAGATAAGAGTGGAATTCGACACATCCAAGAACACTCAGAATCCAAGGAATTCCATGGATGGACGTGGACCGTCATAAAGTGTCAAATCAGACAAGCTTAAACAATGTACCTGTGATAGCTGCCGAAATAAGCCACAATGTTCTTGTGCTTACATTCCTTCATCATAGTGATCTCCTGCTGGATGGATGTGATATCACCTGAACAGAGAGCATGCAGGTCACATGTCCTGACATCTCAACACTAATATTAATATAAGTACTAGAACTACTACTACTACTGCTACTACTACTGCAGCTACTACCATTACTACTGCTGCTGCTACTACCATTACTACTGCTGCTGCTGCTCCTACTACTACTTCTGCTGCTACTACTATTGCTACTACTACTGCTACTACTATTGCTGCTACTACTATTGCTGCTACTACTACTGCTGCTGTTACTACTACTACTGCTGCTACTGTAACAGTATAACTTTAGACCGTCCCCTCGCCCATACCTGGGCACGAACCAGGGACCCTCTGCACACATCAACAACAGTCACCCACGAAGCATCGTTACGCATCGCTCCACAAAAGCTGCGGCCCTTGCAGAGCAAGGGGAACCACTACTTCAAGGTCTCAGAGCAAGTGACGTCACCGATTGAAACGCTATTTAGCACACACAGCCGCTAACTAGCTAGCTGTTTCACATCCGTTACACTACTACTACTGCTGCTACTACTACTGCTGATGCTACTACTACTGCTGCTACTACTATTGCTGCTACTACTACTGCTGCTACTACTGCTGATGCTACTACTATTGCTGCTACTGCTGCTACTACTTTTACTGCTACTACTGCAGCTACTACTACTGCTGCTACTACTATTACTGCTGCTACTACTACTGCTACTACTACTACTATTACTCCTACTGCTGCTGCTACTACTGCTGCCTGTACTACCACTGCTGCTACTACTACTACTATTACTACTACTGCTGCTACTACTACTACTATTACTACTACTGCTGCTGCTACTACTACTGCTGCTACTCCTACTGCTACTACTACTGCTGCTACTCCTACTGCTGCTGCTACTACTGCTGCTACTACTACTACTACTGCTGCTACTACTACTACTACTGCTGCCTGTACTACCACTGCTGCTACTACTACTACTATTACTACTACTGCTGCTACTACTACTACTACTGCTGCTACTACCACTGCTGCTACTATTAGTGCTGCTACTACTACTGCTGCTGCTACTACTACTGCTACTACTACTGCTGCTACTACTACTACTGCTGCTACTACTACTGCTGCTACTACTACTGCTGCTACTACTACTACTGATGCTACTACTGCTACTGCTGCTACTACTGATACTAGTACTGAGACTAGTACTAGAACTATACTGCTACTACTACTACTACTACTACTGCTACTACTGCTGCTGATTCTACTGCTACTACTGATACCACTACTACTACTATTACTGATACTAATAATACTACTACTGATACCAGTACTACAACTGCTACTACTACTACTGCTGCTGCTGCTACTACTACTGCTTCTACTACTACTATTGCTGCTGCTACTACTACTACTGCTGCTACTACTACAATTTTTGCTGCTACTACTACTACTACTGCTACTACTTCTACTTCTACTGATACTACTGCTAATCCTACTACTGATACTACTACTTTTACTGATACTACTACTATGACTACTATTAAGAATGTACTACACAAAATATGCATGAAGGCTAAACATGCAAGAAATGACCCATAATACAGGTCTGACAACACTGAGCTGTTCACTTACCAGGATCCAGTTTGACTATTTTGATGGCTGCCATTGCTGAACTCCTGATGTTTCGAGCCTGAGGGAAAGGATAAAGTTAGCTGTGAGTGATTACTAGTGTGAACTTTCCTGTGAACAGGCTACAGAGTATACAGGCCACAGAATGCCATATATTGGTCAGCAGCAGGACATAGGCCTACAGTACTAGATTCCATTAGAGTGGAACAAAACCAACAGTAATCAATGTTTCCTTACGTCTATTGCATCAACTTGCCGATGACTCCTTGCAATTGCTCTATTTACAATAGTCTATTATCTTTTTCTTAATGCATTTTCATCTCTGTTTGGAGGCCCTGGGCATCCATCCAAGACTCAAACCCCCTAGTCAGCCATCTTGATGATAAATGTCCCAATATTAGTTAGTTCCTGGTTTTCTGTCCCGGCTGGTCACCTGCTATCTCTGACATTCAGCATAACCTTGTATTGATGCAACAGCAGGAGACAGGGTGTGTTGGATGGTGAGAGGCCTGTTGGTGAGAGGCCTGTCTGTTCTACACAGTCCCAGGACACATCCGAAATAGCACCCTCAATCAAATTGGATTTGTCACATGCGCCGAATACAAAAGGTTTAGACTTCACAGTGAAATGCTTACTTACGAGCCCTTTCCCAACAATGCAGCGTTAAAAAGTAAGTAAACATTAGCAAAAATAAATAAATAAAGGAAATAGTAACACATTTTTTTATTTTATTTCACATTTATTTAACCAGGTAGGCCAGTTGAGAACAAGTTCTCAATTACAACTGTGACCTGGCCAAGATAAAGCAAAGCAGTGTGACACAAACAACAACATAGAGTTACACATGGAATAAACAAACATACAGTCAATAACACAATACAGTGTGTGCAAATGAGGTAAGATTAGGGAGGTAAGGCAATAAATAGGCTGTAGTGGCGAAGAAATTACTATTCAGCAATTAAACACTGAAGTGAAATGTGCAGAAGATGAATGTGAAAGTTGAGATACTGGGGTGCAAAGGAGCAAAAAACCCACAAAAAACAATATGGGGATGAGGTACTTGGATGGGTTATTTACAGATGGGCTATGTACAGGTGCAGTGATCTGTGAGCTGCTCTGACAGCTGATGCTTAAAGTTATTGAGGGAGATATGAGTCTCCAGCTTCAGTGATTTTTGCAATTCGTTCCAGTCATTGGCAGCAGAGAACTGGAAGGAAAGGCGGCCAAAGGAGGAATAGGCTTTGGGGGTGACCAGTGAGATATACCTGCTGGAGTGGGTGCTACGGGTGGGTGCTGCTATGGTGACCAGTGACCTGAGATAAGGTGGGGCTTTACCAAGCAAAGACTTATAGATGACCTGGAGCCAGTGGGTTGGCGACGAATATGAAGCGAGGGCCAGCCAACGAGAGCATACAGGTCGCAGTGGTGGGTAGTATATGGGGCTTTGGTGACAAAACGGATGGCACTGTGATTGACTGCATCCAATTTGCTGAGTAGAGTTTTGGAGGCTATTTTATAAATGACATCACCGAAGTCCAGGATAGGTAGGTAGTATAGTCAGTTTTACGAGGGTATGTTTGGCAGCATGAGTGAAGGATGCTTTGTTGCGAAATAGGAAGCCAATTCCAGATTTAATTTTGGATTGGAGATGCTTAATGTGAGTCTGGAAGGAGAGTTTACAGTCTAACCAGACACCTAGTTATTTATAATTGTCCACATATTCTAAGTCAGAACCGTCCAGAGTAGTGATGCTAGACGGGCGGGCGGATGAGGGCAGTGATCGGTTGAAGAGCATGCATTTAGTTTTACTAGCATTTAAGAGCAGTTGGAGGCCACAGAAGGAGAGTTGCATGGCATTGAAGCTCATCTGGAGGTTAGCTAACACAGTGTCCAAAGAAGGGCCAGAAGTATAGAGAATGGTGTCGTCTGCATAGAGGTGGAACAGAGAATCACCAGTAGCAAGAGCGACATCATTGATGTATAGAGAAAAGATTAAATAACTATAAAGAGGCTACATACAAGGAGTTCCGGTACTGAGTCAATGTGCATGGCTACAAGGTAATTGAGGTAATATGTACATGTAGGTGTCCATGTACATGTATTGTGTAAGTGTGTGTGTGTGGCGTCAATTTGCATGTGTGTACGTACAGTACATTCGGAAAGTATTCAGAGCTCTTGACGTTTTTTCCACATTTTGTTACGTTACAGCCTTATTCTAAAATTAACTCAATAAAATCTACACACATTACTGATTTTTTTTTTTTTGCACATATACTAAAAATAAAAATCAGAAATACCGTAAGTACAGTAGTATTCAGACCCTTTGCAATGAGACTCAAAATTGATCCTGTTTCCATTGATCATCCTTGAGATGTTTCTACAACTTGATTGGAGTCCACCTGTGGTAATGAAATGATTTGGAAAAGCACACGCCTGTCTATATAAGTCCCACAGTTGACAGTGCATGTCAGAGCAAAAACCAAGCCACGAGGTCGAAGGAATTGTCTGTAGAGCTCAGAGACAAGATTGTGTCGACACAGTTCTGGGGAAGTGTACCAAAAAAATTCTGCAGCATTGAAGGTCCCCAAGAATACAGTGGCCTCCATCATTCTTAAATGGAAGACGTTTGGAACCACCGAGACTCTTCCTAGAGCTGGCCGCCCGGCCAAAATGAGCAATTGGGGGAGAAGGGTCTTGGTCAGGGATGTGACCAAGAACCCGATGGTCACTCTGACAGAGCTCCAGAGTTCCTCTGTGGAGATGGGAGAACCTTCCAGAAGGACAACCTTCTCTGCAGCACTCCACCAATCAGGCCTTTATGGTAGAGTGGCCATTGGAAGCCACACCTCAGCAAAAGGCACATGACAGCCCGCTTGGAGTTTGCAATAAGGCACGTAAAGGACTCTCAGACCATGAGAAACTTTACTGATATTTCAGTTTTTTATTTATAATTTTGCAAAAATGTTCCCAAAAATGTTTTTGTTTTGTCATTATGGAGGTATTATGTGTAGATTGATAAGGGAGAAAAAACTATTTAATCAATTTTAGAATAAGGCTGTAGCGTAACAAAATGTGGAACAAGTCAAGGGGTCTGAATACTTTCCAAAAGCACTGTATTTTGGATGTGTGATTATATGTAGTGTGTGTGTGTGTGTGTGTTTGTTTGTTAGTGTAGTGTGTGTGAGTGTGTGGTTAGAGTCCAGTGAACGTGTGGGTAGAGTCCAGTGAGTGTGTGGGTAGAGTCCAGTGAACATGTGGGTAGAGTCCAGTGAGTGTGTGGGTAGAGTCCAGTGAACGTGTGGGTAGAATCCAGTGAGTGTGTGGGTAGAGTCCAGTGAGTGTGTGGGTAGAGTCCAGTGAGCGTGTGGGTAGAGTCCAGTGAGTGTGTGGGTAGAGTCCAGTGAACGTGTGGGTAGAATCCAGTGAGCGTGTGGGTAGAGTCCAGTGAACGTGTGGGTAGAGTCCAGTGAGCGTGTGGGTAGAGTCCAGTGAGCGTGTGGGTAGAGTCCAGTGAGTGTGTGGGTAGAGTCCAGTGAACGTGTGGGTAGAGTCCAGTGAGCGTGTGGGTAGAGTCCAGTGAGCGTGTGGGTAGAGTCCAGTGAGCGTGTGGGTAGAGTCCAGTGAGTGTGTGGGTAGAGTCCACTGAACGTGTGGGTAGAATCCAGTGAGCGTGTGGGTAGAGTCCAGTGAACGTGTGGGTAGAGTCCAGTGAGCGTGTGGGTAGAGTCCAGTGAGCGTGTGGGTAGAGTTCAGTGAGTGTGTGGGTAGAGTCCAGTGAACGTGTGGGTAGAGTCCAGTGAGCGTGTGGGTAGAGTCCAGTGAGCGTGTGGGTAGAGTCCAGTGAGTGTGTGGGTAGAGTCCAGTGAACGTGTGGGTAGAGTCCAGTGAGTGTTGTATAGAGCCGGTGCAAGAATGTCAGTGCAAAAAAACAAAACAAGGGTGTCAGTGTAAATAGTCCGGGTAGACATTTGATTAACTGTTCAGCAGTCTTATGACTTGGGGGTAGAAGCTGTTCAGGAGCCTTTTGGTTGCAGACTTGGCACTCTGGTACCGCTTGCCGTGCCGTAGTATAGAGAACAGTCTATGACTTGGGTGGCTGGAGTCTTTGACAATTTTTAGGGCCTTCCTCTGACACTGCCTGGTGTAGAGGTCCTGGATGGCAGGGAGCTCATCCCCAGTGATGTACTGGGCCGTACGCACTACCCTCTGTAGCTCCTTGCGGTCGGACGTCAAGCAGTTTCCATACCAGACAGTGATGCAGCCAGGCAAGATGCTCTCAATGGTGCAACTGTTTTTGAGAATATTTTCAGCCTCCTGATGGGGAAGAGGCGTTGTCATGCCCTCTTCACGACTGTGTTGGTGGGTTTGGACTATCATAGGTCCTTAGTGATGTGGACACCGAGGAACTTGAAGCTCTCGACCCGCTTCACCACAGCCCTGTTTATGTGAATGTTTACTATAGTCCACGATTAGGTACTTTGTCTTGCTGACGTTGAAGAAGAGGTTGTTGTCCTGGCACCACACTGTCAGGTCTCTGACCTCCTCCCTTTAGGCCGTCTCATCATCATCGTCGGCGATCAGGCCTACCACTGTTGTGTTGTCTGCAAACTTAATGATGGTGTTGGAGTCATGCGTGGCCATGCAGTCATGGATGAACAGGGAGTACAGGAGGGGACTAAGCACGCACACCTAAAGGCCCCATGTTGAGGGTCAGCGTGGCGGAGGTGTTGTTGCCTACCTTCATCACCTGGGGCAGCCCATCAGGAAGTTTAATCTCAGGGTCCTTAATTTAGTGACGAGCTTGGAGGGCACTATGGTGTTGAACACTGAGCTTTAGTCAGTGAAAAGCATTCTCACATAGGTGTTCATTTTGTCCAGGTGGGAAAGGACAGTGTGGAGTGCAATAGAGATTGCGTCATTTGTGGATCTGTTGGGGCAGTACGCGAATTGGATTGGGCCCAGAGGGCCTGGGATGATGTTGTTGATGTGAGCAATGAACAGCATTTCATGGCTACAGATGTGAGTGCTACGGGACGATAGTCATTTAGACAGGTTACCTTGGCATTCTTGGCCACAGGGACTATAGTTGTCTGCTTGAAACATATAGGTATTACAGACTGGATCAGGGAGAGGTTGAAAATGCTAGTGAAGACTCTTAACAGCTGGTCAGTGCATGCTCTCAGTATGCGCCCTGGTAGGCTCGCGTCACTGGACAGCTCGCGGCTGGGTTTCCCTTTGTAATCTGTGATAGTTTGCAAGCCCTGCCACGTCCAACGAGCATCAGAGCCGGAGTAGTAGGATTTGATCTTGGTCCTGTGTTAACTCTTTGCCTGTTTTATGGTTCGTTGGAGGGCGTAGCGGGATTTCTTAAAAGCATCCGTATTAGTGTCTCGCTCCTTGAAATCAGCAGCTCTAGCCTTTAGCTCAGTGCGTATTTTGCCTGTAATCCATGGCTTCTGGTTGGGATATGTACATACAGTCCCCGTGGGGACGATGACGTCGATGCACTTATTAATGAAGTCGGTGACTGATGTGGTACATTCCTCGACCCTATTCCCTGTTTAGTGCACTACTTTTTTATCAGGGCATGCAGAAGGAATAGGGTTTCACTTCAAACTCGGATGCAGACAGACTTAGAGCTTTAGAAGTGTCAAGGTCATCGACATGGTTTATATTGGGACATCAGCCATTACGTAACAAGTGCTGAGCGAAAAGTCCCTGCTTTTGAATCCAAAGGATGTTGTTTGCAATGTCCATCCGACGTTCATCCACTGTCCATCCGACGTTCGTCCACTGTCCATCCGACGTTCGTCCACTGTCCATCCGACGTTCATCCACTGTCCATCCGACGTTCGTCCACTGTCCATCCGACGTTCGTCCACTGTCCATCCGACGTTCGTCCACTGTCCATCCGACGTTCATCCACTGTCCATCTGACGTTAGTCTATTTCCTCCTGTTTTGTCCTGTAAATATGTATTGCTCCCATTCTTTCAGAAAGGTCAAACGTTGATGTGACGTCAGGTTTTAAGGCCCTTAGCTCTCTCTATGCACGACAAGCATAGAATCAGCCAATGGGCTTTCAGGTTGCCTGTAAACAAAACCTGATGCTCGGCAACACCAAATTCATGTTTCTTTCCCCGTTATACGAGAGCACTTCCTGTGACTGAAGTGACAGTAATGTCTCTTTTAAGGTTGGTCACTGGGCAGCCTGAAATAACAGTGTGCTGTGGGATAGAGTTACAGACAATGGGACTGAAGATAAAACTTTGATCAAAATTCCATAAGTTCTTTCTCACAAAGCTTGATTGAATCAGAGTGGAAATGACATACAACAAAAACACAGACAGATTTCCTGTATGACACATTTCAGTAGCATGTTGCATTAAACTGGCCTTGGACCATTAATGATATTCAGTGAGAGATAGATAGGCCCACAACTGCAGTAACAGCGCACATGTTAGTGTGTGCGTGATGTAACGTGCGGTGACAAACGACCTGCAGCCCACAGTGTGACAGTGATGACTGAGCTCTGCAGTGCGGCTGCTGGTTTGTGAAACACTTTTCTGTTCGGTGGGTTTTCCCCCACCATCGAACCCCAGGCAATCTCAGTCAGGTCATAACAAGCATATAACTATGAATGTACGTACGTTCTCCTCATCCTGTCTTCGGCTTACTTTTGCATGCACACCAGAACGAACACAAGACAAAAGGAACTATTCACTCGTTAAAGAAAACACCTAATGGGGTCTTTGCGATTATCAGAAAAAGAAACCATTCTTGACTATGCAGCGAGGGACATACTTTCTATTAGTTACATAGCCACAAAAGATCACACACTTGAACACTGATCCCTCAGCTGGGTAGCAAGAGGTTTCGTGGATCTTGTGAACAATGGTCACCTTGAATGTCCATACAGTCAGAGAGCCCACTAGGTAATAGGGCCGGTTGTTTGACCCCTGACCGCCAGGCAGCTCCACTGAAGCTGGAGAAACAGAATAGTGGAGGAGAAGATGAGTACGGAGAGGTAGTGGGGGATGACAACAGGCCATTGTCTGTGGGACAGTAACAGTTTCCTCATTCACAGCAAGCAGGCACAGCCCGGGCATTTACATGTGTCTAAGGCACCCCAGTGCACATTACGTAACTTCGAGACTGAGAGAAAGTACATTTCTAAGGGATATTTTGAATTGTTCATAAATCTGTTCTTCGTCCAGCATACACCCCTGCAACCAGACATGCTTTGTTTACTTATTTGCTGGATGCAGAGTTCAACAGAGTTCATTAGCCCAAAAGTTAACATAATTGTGCTTACAGTAAATGTTTTCCATTGTATGTCTGTTTACATTGGTAGCCTATTGGATAGGAAATGTTTCGGGTAGGGGAGGAGAGGCACGCAACAATCTCCCTCGCAGGATGCATGTATGAGACATTCAGGGTGGGATTACAGGATGTTTGTTTCCCGCAGCTCACATCACTAAGTCAAAATAGAAGCGACTAATCAAAAAAATACCTTTCAACATAAATTGGGCGTCAACAGCCAAGATCCATTAAACAATGCTGATGAAAGTCAGTGCCCTTCAAACTTGATATCTTGTATCATCCACCAGACTTAAACGGTGATATATGAAATAGACTATTCTTCTGCCACAAAAGCAGCACAGAAAAAAAGGTGTTGCTGAGAGGAGAGCAAATATAAAGTGTAAAGCAGGTCTAACACAATGGAATGGAATGTCTGAGCCCTGAACACTGATCAGCCGAAGATGAACTACTGGCCAGTGGAATGGGCATTATAGGCACCGAGCATCATTAACATGTGTGCACGTACTCTCTCTCTCCTATACCCGAATTATTCTCAAATAGCAGCAAGGCAGGCAGGGGCGACATACGGCCAACCTTACCTGCATATCCCTTGGTATTGGTTGTGGTAATAAAACGTTTTAGATGGTAGCCTATATTATGTTAATTACGTGCGTAAAAGTTTGATTAGATTTTAAAGGACGCATTGATTAAAACAATATGGTAGCTTTTATCCTGTTTTAAAGTTGTAGCCTGTCAACATAAAATCGAACAATATTTCAATTGTGGAATAAAAACTTGTTTTTAAACAGCTAGGCTACGTGACACGGCGCACTAACCTAACCCAAATGGAGTTTATTAAAACGCGTACGTGTGCTAATCTCCAAGCCGATCTGACATTTTCCCCACTCACCTTGAACACATCACCATACGTGCCAGTCCCAATACGATGAATTAACTCGTAATCATTCAACGGGTCCAAAAACGAGACTCCAATAGTGGTATCCATGCTTACAGACTGAACTGCGCCTGGACTCACATGCACGTTTTTATTCATTCATGACAACACATCCAGCGAATCAACCACTGGACGGACGCACGTTATAGTTCCAGTAAACCCTGGAGCGCAATACTCCACCACAATTCTGACAGGCAAATAGAGCTAATAGCCACAAATACTAGTCTTCTTTCCAGTCATTCATCTTATTCTAGCCGAATCACAACTGGGGTTGTAGGCTGGGTTTCTGTATAAGCACTTTGTGATATCTCCTGATATAAAAAGGTGCTTTATAAATACATTTGATCTATTTATTATGCACCGTCGTGTATCCAAGTCAAGTGATCTCAAATCCCAAGTGTTTTCCTGATATATAACAAAATATTACCACTCAGGAAAACAAACAGGCAGATGCACACTGTACATCGATGAATACCCCTTCATGACATGTGAAACAGTACATCCACAATATTAAAAAGAGAAAGGGTATCATTTTAACTTATTTTATTATCTGCAGATAAAAAACAAACAAGTTATCAAGCAAAATACTACTGAATGTAGCTACCAGGGACACCTACAGCAATCCCATTTAAACAGTGTGTGGTCTTTCTGGTCACTTTCTATTGCCTATTGCAGCTCTGGCTAGTCTCAACTGAAGGCCACCTACATTAGAAAAAAAAGGCAAAGTATAAGGCAACAAATAGCTAGCATATAAAGAGCCAACGTAACAGAGCTGGACATTGTTACACAGTAATAGTCCCAATCACTTCCAGGGATTTCAATCAAAAAGATGAAAATTAAGATTCAAGGGCAGAAAATATAGAATGGAATTCAGACTGCTTTCTAACAGAGCAATTCCCCCATTCCAAAACAGGTTCTGGGACAGGGTGTTTTCACCATTACTTTGGCTTTACAGAGCTTCTACACATAAATCAGTGAGTACTCAGAGTTGATGTGCACTACTGCCCATTAGATCCACACAAAGTGACAGCAATTGAATGTTTTAAACGGCCTATGATACACAATCATTATTGAATCACAAGATTAAAAAGAATGACTTGGTTGACAAATCTGTTCAAACTTGATTAAAGAGACTTCCTCCACATGGACACGTGTGTCATGTCCTTACCGACCCTCTTATGACCTTAACAGGACTTATGATATGATTGCTAAAATAACCTTAAAAATAAAAATCTCATCGCTGATGCATCAGTTGTGTGTATTGCCTCTCAGTCGGTCCTACAGTCAGTCTCCCTTTGTTTTTCTCCCAATGGAAACTCTAGCCTGGTTCCAGATCTGTTTGTGCTGTATAGACACTCCTATGACAAGGACCATGGGAGTTGGCTATACAACACAACCAGACATGGGAACCAGGCTGGAGAAAGTTCTACAGCCAGAGTTCTCCTTCTACAGAGATTTGCGCTGGCGCTTCATGAACGACATGGTGTAGTCTCCCGACTGCGTGCTCTTCTGCCTCTTCATTTGAACCTGTGACTGGGCGGTGAGCTGGAGCTTGATGGCACTGGAGTTGATCTTGGCTGCCGACAGCAGCTCCTTCATGCCTTTCATCTTCTTGCTCTGGAAGGCCACCAGGGGACCCATGCTGGGGGAAGGCAGCTGTTGGGCAGGAGAGGGCACCGGGCTGGGGGACTTGGCCTTGCCTTCTGGGTCTCCACCGCGGAGTCCTGAGGAGCGACGCCGCGTCCCACCCTCCCCACCTACTTTCTTGGCCTGGGCGGGCTGGGTTGGTGGTGGGACAGGGGTGGTGGGGGTGGATTGTGTAGGAGGGGAAGCTTGGTCTTCCAGTTTGGACTCACGTCTCGGCCCACGTCTTCGCCCCTCGCGGGGGTCCTCGCTGGATTGGTCGTCGTCGTCCTGGGGCTCCGGCTCTTTGGTGATGATAGACACTTTCTGACGAATCTGTGGAGTTAATAGTGTTTAAAAGGGTGGTTTGTGAAAACATCTAGTTGGGTTAAATAGGTTATAAAGTGACTAGGGATGCCTTTAAAGGGATAGTCCAGTCTTGTGGTGGTGTGATTACCTGTGCGTCAAAACGACTGAGGGACTGGACCAGGTAGGTGGCCCAGCCCACGTGGAGGACGGGGGTGGGGCTTCCCTCCTCCCACTTACAGATACCGTCATAAAACCGCAACAGGTGGGCAAAGCATTCGGGGTCCTGGAGGGCCGAGAGGGCGGCGGCCTGTATGGGCTGGTCCTGAGGTGGAGAGAGAAGGGGCGAGAGAGAGGGAAGAGAGGGGGGCGAGAGAGAGGGAAGAGAGGGGGGCGAGAGAGAGGGAAGAGAGGGGGGCGAGAGAGAGGGGGGCGAGAGAGAGGGGCGAGAGAGAGGGAAGAGAGGGGCGCGAGAGAGGGAAGAGAAATTAATGGAACATAGTAAGGAAATGAGTAGATAATAGATAGAAGAGTGAAGTTAGATGAATGGGGTCCATTCAATACATCAATGAAAGGCAGCTGTCATATGAGATATCATTAATGCATCATTCTGGGACATGAGATTAAAATGAGAAGTGGAAAAATGTTTATTCGGTTCTTAATGATGTAACGACGAATGGAATTGTACCTTTTCTCCTCCCTCCCCTCCGCTCTCGGCAGCTGCAGCAGTCTCCTTCAGCAGGGTGGGGATGACGTCGTTGGCGATGTCGAAAAATTCCTTGTAGATCTCTTCATCCTCGCGGAAGTAGTTGTAGCTGGGGGAGTGAGATCATCGTAGATTGTTATAAAGCACATGAGGTCAGTTCATGATGACCTTTCATTCATTCAATTAGGTTATTTATTTTCCACGTATGCAGTAAAAGGGATATTAAAATGTGTGAACACTTGTATCCCTTCTTTGTTTTCAAGAACCCAAAAACATGACAGAAAATACTCAAACGGCATGTTATTTATGTTGGTAGATCACACGCCATGATCCTTGTTGTCGTGACAGCAAGCCGAGGGAGCCGAGAATGAAGAACAATGTGTGAAACAGGAAAGGCAGAGAGGTAAAGGGAAGTCGAGAAGAGAGGGAATGTACAGACTTGCCTTTCTGGTGCACACATCCCAGAGACAGAAAGAGACCAACAGAGAAACAGGAGGAAATCGGCCCCGTCGGCTGTTCCCTGTGATCGGATCGGTTAGTATTTTTAGCCCCTGCAGGCCGATGAACAGTGTTTAAATAGGAGTAAAGTGCAGGTTTACTGCCCCACGAGGATCAGAGCCAAACCTGGAGGAAAGCTCCCTGCGATTGCTTGTCCTGAGAACATCGTATTTAGGCAACACACACCCTGTTAGTCAGACAGAATTATGCCCCTTGAAGATATGCATGCAATATAATGAGTATAGTGCCATACAAAACCATAAGCTAGCCTGAAAGGACATGGTCAGACAACTTGTTCCAGATTTAAGTCTACAAAACACTGTAATTAAGAGCCTAACGTTTCTGAGAGACATCTGCTGCCCCCTACTGTCAGAAAGGTGAAACAGTAACTGGTGTAAATTGTTCTTTAGCTAACCTCAGCAAAAGATGGTCAACAGGGTTTGCCTCAGTATCCATGGTTTCAATACTAATAATTAATATGTAAACTTCGTAATTTATGTAAACTTCGTTGTTGTTGTATTTTACCCCCCTTTTCTATCCAATTTCAATCGTCTCATCGCTCCAACGAGCTCGAGAGGCAAAGGTCGAGTCATACGTCCTCAAAAAACATGCCCCGCCAAACCGAGCTTCTTAACACTGCTCGCTTAACCCAGAAGCCAGCCGCAGCAATGTATAGGAGTTAACACCGTTCACCTGATGACAGAGGTCAGCCTGCAGGCACCCAGCCCACCACAAAGAGTCGCTAGAGCGCGATGAGCCAAGTAAAGCCAACCCCCCCCCAGCCAAACCCTCATCGTACCTGAACAATGCTGGGTAAATTGCGCACCGCCCTGTCACGGCCGGTTGTGATACAGCCCAGGATCCAACCCGGGTCTGTGGTGAAGCATCTAGTGCCTTAGAACGCTGTGCCACTCGGGAGGTGAAATTGGACTTTTATAGCCCTTTTCATTACATAAACAATCAATAAGGCATTACATTAGGGAAGTTAAGGGACACTTAAATGAATGATGCCAAAGGTGATACCTTTTTACCATAAAACACAGATAGTTGACACAGAGCAGCAGTGTAAGGAGCATACAGAAGGTAGCTAAGCTTGTTGCTCCAGTAACTTACTCCTGCATGACCTGTGCAGCCTCGGCCCAGGCCCCCAGTGCCTCCCGGACCTCCCTGTGTCTGTAGTGGTAGCCAGCCAAGTACATGAAAGGGTAGATGTGTTCGTTGTTGTAGTACTTCTTAGCAGAGTTCACAGCCTGGAAAAAAAATAAAAACACACATACTTGCAAGGTATGAATAACTCCTCAAAATGAGCCGATTAAATATCTCAAGGATGATTTTGTTAAGATGACGTTTCAAATCAAAATGTCACCGCTTCAATGTTGGTGTACAGATCCACACACTCACTTGAAGGTGGATGGTGTAGGGGTTCCCTTTGCCAGGGAGGGGCTCCTGGTCCTCCAGGTCAGCCAGGGTGCCCATGGCCATGGGGTATCTGTGGCACAGCAACGGCAAAGAGCCACTTGGGTTGAAATGACAGAACAATAAAACATGCTTACCACAGAAAATAATTAATTTGGATGTAAACCAATAAGCATTTTCACCACAACACTTCAAAACTAATTTAGTATTTTCAACAAGCGTTTGAGATAAAAAAAATTTTTTTTTAAAAATCACCTTTCCAGGTCTCCTCGCTCATAGAGCAGCCATAGAAGCCTCTGTGTAGGAAAAAGATCAGAGACCGAGGACAACACAGAGAAGCATTTATGAGGTAAATATAAACTACTGTTCCAGCCAGCTTGATGTCTTCGATGATGCCAACAGGTGTGTTTTAGGTGAAACTCTCCCCATACAATATTAATTATATCACACTTATCATCCCCAATGTGCTGATGGTGGTCACACCTGTTGAAGCTGTAGCATCTCAGAGCTGTCAGTGTGCAGGTCCAGTGAAGGGTTGATGGCACACACCATGAAGGCCACCTCCATGTTCCTGTTACACTTCATATAGGAGCCCTTCAGGTACAGCCAGCTCTGGAGGACAGGGGGAGATGGGGGTTAAGGTTGAGAGGTGTTGTACTGTGTTTACAAGTTCAAGGTGAGTGTGTGTGTGTAGAACAGCAGTTCTATGTAGTTGATAAGTAGCTATATTAAAAAAGGTGTGTGAGTGCATGTTATTATAATGTAATGTTATTGCAAGGGGTGGAAGTATCTCTGTACCTTACTTACCCTCTCGCCGACACCGGCGGCAACTGTCTGCCCCCTCCGGTCCTCGTTGCCCTTGCCGTGCCAGGTGACCTCAGCGGTCTCCTCTCCGTTCTTGCCAAAGATGACCCAGGCATGGTCCTCGGACAGGGCGAGGTGAACGTCCCGCAGCCCCAGAACCTGGCACGCTGCCACCACTGCAAATGCCACCCCCGAGCTGTCCAGCTTTGTGCCTGTTCAAAATAAAGAAAAGCAATAGGATTGAGTTAGTAACAGCTTTAGCCTCCTTCAGACAAAACAACCTTGTATTTTAATCAAACTATACAACATGCTTTCCTGTTTGTGAACAATGGTTTTTATTGGGTCACAAGGGCAATACAATCACACACAAAAAATACCATTACCTTTTCTGGTTATTTTGTATTCCCCCCCCACTTACACACCGTCCCATCCCCACCTATCCCAAACATACCCCAGGCGGACCCACTCACAATAAATAAATAATACATTTTAAAAAATGAACACACTACCAGTCAAATGTTTGGACAGACTTACTCATTCCAGGGTTTCTTTATTTGACTATTTTCTACATTGCAGAATAATAGTGAAGACATCAAGACTATGAAATAACACATATGGAATCAGGTAGTACCCCAAAAGGTGTTAAACGAATCAAAATATATTTTATATTTGAGATTCTTCAAAGTAGCCACCCTTTGCCTTGATGACAGCTTTGCACACGCTTGGCATTCTCTCAACCAGTTTCATGAGGTAGTCACCTGGAATGCATTTCAAAAGAAAAAGTGTGCCTTGTTAAAAGTTAATTAGCAAAAATGATTTCCTTCTTAATACGTTTTAGTCAATCAGTTGTGTTGTGACAAGGTAGGGATGATATACAGAAGATAGCCCTGTTTGGTAAAAGACCAAGTCCATATTATGGCAAGAACACCTCAAATAAGCAAAGAGAAATGACAGTCCATCCTTACTTTAAGACATGAAGGTCAGTCAATCTGGAACATTTCAAGAACTTTGAAAGTTTCTTCAAGTGCAGTCGCAAAAAACAAAGCGCTATGATGAAACTGGCTCTCATGAGGACCGCCACAGGAAAAGAAGACCCAGAATGACCTCTGCTGCAGAGGATAAGTTCATTAGAGTTACCAGCCTCAGAAATTGCAGCCCAAATAAATGTGTCAGAGTTCAAGTAACAGACACATCTCAACATCAACTGTTCAGAGGAGACTGCGTGAATCAGGCCTTCATGGTTGAATTGCTGCAAAGAAACCACTGCTAAAGGACACCAAGAATAAGAAGAGAGTTGCTTGGGCCAAGATACACGAGCAATGGACATTAGACCGGTGGAAATCGGTCAGTTGGTCTGATCAGTCCAAATTTGAGATGTTTGGTTCCAACCGCCGTGTCTTTGTGAGACGCAGAGTAGGCGAACGGATGATCTCCGCATGTGTGGTTCCCACCGTGAAGCATAGAGGAGGTGTGATGGTGCTATGCTGGTGACACTCAGTTATTTATTTAGAATTCAAGGCACACTTAACCAGCAGGGCTACCACAGCATTCTGCAACGATACGCCATCCCATCTGGTTTGCGCTTAGTGGGACTATCTGTTATTCAACAGGACAATGACCCAACACACCTACAGGCTGTGTAAGGGATATTTGACCAAGGAGAATGATGGAGTGCTGCATCATATGACCTGGCCTCCATCATCACCCAACCCAATTGAGATGGTTTGGGATGAGTTGGACCGCAGAGTGAAGGAAAAGCAGCCAACAAGTGCTCAGCATATGTGGGAACTCATTCAAGACGGTTGGAAAAGCATTCCAACAGCATTCCAGGTGAAGCTTGTTGAGAGAATGGCTACTTTAAAGAATCTCAAATATATTTTGATTTGTTTAATAGTTTTTTGGGAACTAAAGAAAAAACCTTGAATGAGTAGGTGTCCAAACGTTTGACTGATACTATCTGTCCCACACACACACACACACAAAGTTGGGGGTCACTTGGAAAAGTCCTTGTTATTGAAAGTAAAGCACATTTTTTGTCCATTAAAATAACATCAAATTGATCAGAAATACAGTGTAGATATTGTTAATGTGGTAAATTACTATTGTAGCTGGATTTTTTTATGGAATATCTACATAGGCGTACAGATGCCTATTATCAGCAACCATCACTCCTGTGTTCCAATGGCACGTTGTGTTAGCTATTCCAATTGTATCATTTTAAAAGGCTAATTGATTATTAGAAAACCTTATTGCAATTATGTTAGCACAGATTAACTGTTGTTCTGATTAAAGAAGCAATACAACTGGCCTTAGACAAATTGAGTATCTGGAGCATCAGCATTTGTGGGTTCGATTACAGGATCAAAATGGCCAGAAACAAAGAACTTTCTTCTTAAACTCGTCAGTCTATTCTTGTTCTGAGAAATGAAGGCAATTCCATGTGAGGAATTTCCAAGAAGCTGAAGATCTCATACAACGCTGTGTTGTCCCTTCACAGTACAGCGCAAACTGCCTCTAACCAGAATAGAAAGAGGAGTGGGAGGCCCCGGTGCACAACTGAGCAAGAGGACAAGTACATTAGTGTGTCTAGTTTGAGAAACAGATGCCTCACAAGTCCTCATAAGTTTTTCTAATGATCAATTAGCCTTTTAAAATGATAGAATAAGATATATGATTTGATCAGCCATGTACCCCAAATCCTACCTGTGATGAGACTGAAGAGGGATTGGATGTGGGCGCGGTCCTTAAAGTAGGAGCGGCTCAGGCTGTTCCAGATGACGTCAGACACCTTCTTCACCAGTTCCCTGCTGGATCCACCAGCAGGCCTGCGGTACTGAGACAGGTCCACTGCTCCCCGGATTTGGGCAGTAAAACGCTCACGTAGGGCCGACAGCATCCCTAACTCCACTGTAGGGAAGCAGGAGTTTGGACAGTCGGGCTCCAGTGGCTCGAAGCGCACCCCCGGGACATTTATTGGTATGACCCGGTTCACGGCCAGGAAGTGTTCAACGAAGCCCAGGACCAATGAGAGAAGGGCCAGGTCCGGTTCGGGTTTACGGAGCTCCGCATCGAACAACGCAACCACACCATCGATCCCCTTTAGGGGAAAGTGTTTCTTCTGGGCTGAGTGTAGTCCCATGTCGAACCCTCTCCTCCTTCACAGCTCGCAGTCACTCACTAGGCCGGTGTGTCTTCTCCACTCTCAGCTGCAGTGATGTCATAGGGGCTGGATGAGAGCAAAGTGTAAATCAGTACCAGCACACACATTGAAATCAGTTATACTGTATTTTCCCCTAACACTCAAAGGCCTTTGTATGGCTTCTTTCACTTTGTGCAAAAAAAACGGTAGACTGACCAGCATAAGTGGGCGTGGCACAAATATCCATTCATTACGCAAAATAGGTAAAAAATAAAAAAAAGTTAAACTAATACTGGGTACAAATCTTGATATCTGATACAAACTGGGCTAACTCGCTAATAACAATGTTGTAAAATAATATCAAACACAGATAATAGCATGATAGTTTAAATGGTTAGATAACATTTCACCACCCCACACAAGATCATAAAATTAACAATAAACTATTAAGATTAATTTTTGGTCAAGACCAAACACGAAGGTTGAGGAATTTGATTGACAGGCAGGTGCAGTTAGCAACAATATGCAAATAGGCTATGTAATATGCCAAAGCTAGCCAGCTATGCTAGCAGGTATAATAGCAAAACATGCACAACTAGATGAAAATACAACTATTATTTGTATTCCAATCGATTTACAAACCTTCCCGAACTCATAGCCCGCTCCTAAGCTTATTAATATTTCCAAAGAAAGCTAATACGCACCCGTTAGTTCAATGCTACATCCACATGTTTTTGTTTGTGCCTTGCTTTTGCCGCGCAGTTCTATGACTGTATTCGGTCTGTTCAAATGTGTCAGAACTTTGGCGCGCCTTCAAATTGCTACCAACAATGCAGTGGTGCTTAATCGAAGATTAGACAGTTCAAAGTATTTGCAGCTCTACTAAGCTGCGCACCCGGCGCTCAGTTTAAACGTGTTTGAACGAGACCCCTTTTGTCCTTCCTTTATTGACTGGACAGATGCATGTATGGAAATGTAGTTCAACTTTACACCATTGTTGCCAAAACGTTCTAAATAAGATCACCGGAGAAGACAACATTATAACGCGTTTATTGAAACATTGATGGCAAGTCTCGTGATAAACATTACATCATGAAAAGAGGCGGGCACACCCCCACATTTTTTTTTCAAATGAACGCATTAACGTTTTTCTGTAGGCAAGTCATTTTTTAATCACATTTTAAAATCACATTCAGGCATCCGTGAGACACAGCATTAAATAAAAATAGGCTTTAATTATAGGGCCTTAAATGGTTGGCAAACACAAAAAGACTTCATACATGCTCATGGGCAAGCTCATTTAGAACCTAGTCTGATCATCTTATATAATGTCGCCTAGTAGTTCCCCAGACAACTAGGTTAAGGTTAACGCAATGTTTTATACAGAAATGTGATATTGCATAGGCAGGGATGGGCAAAAAGGATTAAATAAAATGACAAAATACCATAAAGATCAAGGCATCAAAATAAATCACAGAATACTTGTATTTTGAAATGTATTTAATTGAAATACAGTTTTACATTTGCAAGTAGCAAGCCCAAACATAAACAACATTCTCAGTAACAGTTACAGAAACATTACATTTACTTGCTGTGACTGTGATATGTGTTGTTTTATCTACCTTAGTTGAATGCACTGACTTGAGTCACTCTGGAAACTAGTTTCTGCTGAATGACCTAAATGTATGTGTGGAAATGAACATACCAAAATGAACTGCAAAGCACACTGGGTATTATTATTGGCCTTGTTTCAGGGGGCATGTCTAGATGGAATACAGCTTTACCTAATTATCCTAACCTGCTACAAAAGTCAATTTTGACAAAAGCCATAGCCCTTCCAGACAAAACCTTGATTTGGGTGGAGCTCATTAGCATAATACTTAGCATGCTTTGCGATTGTCTATTTTTTCATACAGATTTATTATTAATTTACTTAGCAGATGCTGTTATCACACCATAGTGCAATCAGACTTCTGATATCAATGCAGGGTGAAAGGGGACCACAAAATAATGAACCGCTATAATTAAGAATAATATATATAGTATTTTGTATTTGGAAAATACAAATTACAGCTCTTGAAAGTATCTTGTTAAAAAAATGCATTGGAGTGTAGTTCTGCCCAGTGTAATACACATTACAAAATACTCAGACGCAATTGAACTACACCAAACAAAAATATAAACGCAACATGGAAAATGTTGGTCCCATGTTTCATGAGCTGAAATAAAATAAATGTTTCATAAGCACAAAAAGCTTATTCCTTTCAAATTTTGTGCACAGAAGTCTAAATCGTTTAGGGAGCGTGCAATTGGCATGCTGACTGCAGAAATGTCCACTGGAGCTGTTGCCAGAGAATGTAATGTTCATTTCTCTACCATAAGCTGCCTCAAAGGCAGTTTTACAAAATGTGCAGTATGTCCAACCGGCCTCAGAACCGCAGACCACGTGTATGGCGTCGTGTGGGCACGCGTTTTGCTGAGGTCAACGTTGTGAACAGAGTGCCCCATGGTGGCGGTGGGGTTATGGTATGGGTAGGCATAAGCTACAGACAACGAACACCATTTATTTGACCTTTATTTAACTAGGCAAGTCAGTTATAAACAAATTCTTATTTTCAATGACGGCCTAGGAACTGTGGGTTAACTGCCTCGGAAACAAGATCTTCCAACCTTCTGGTTACGAGTCCAATGCGCTAACCACTAGGCTACCTGCGCTAACCACTAGGCTACCTGCTCTAACCACTAGGCTACCTGCTCTAACCACTAGGCTACCTGCTCTAACCACTAGGCTACCTGCGCTAACCACTAGGCTACCTGCTCTAACCACTAGGCTACCTGCTCTAACCACTAGGCTACCTGCGCTAACCACTAGGCTACCTGCTCTAACCACTAGGCTACCTGCTCTAACCAATAGGCTACCTGCCGCACCAATTGCATTTTATCGATGTCAATTTGAATGCACAAAAATACTGTGATGAGATCCATTGGGCCCATTGTGAGGCCCATTTTGTTTTAAGGTATCTGTGACCAATAGATGCATATCTGTATTCCCAGTCATGTGAAATCCATAGATTAGGGCCTAATGAATTTATTTCAATTGACTGATTTCCTCATATGAACTGTAACAGTAAAAAAATCGATGAAATTATTCCATTTTGCTTTACATTTTTGTTCTGTACATATATTTCCAATACATGTAACAGAAATACTGCCCATCTATGTGAATAGGCCTACACTGGGCTTTGCTTTTTGTTTTATAGGCTAAGCACTCTAAGGCCAATTTACATTCTAAAATTAGAAAACATAGGGTCATGTTTGCATAATAAAATGTAGGTATTTTGCCAAAAACAGGCTATACATTTATAAACACAATGGGAAAATGTTGGGTATAGCCCTTTAAATGAGCTAACGTCAAATGTCCGCCTTGTTTCGCTCTTTCGGTCCTGTACACTCACAGCGCTTCAGTACGTGCGCGTGAAGGTGCACAGGCTCGGTGACACTTGCACCCAGCTCTTTGGGAATAGGAGGAAAGTCGGAAGAAAAGGTTATTTTAAGGACAGCAATTTCAACATTTATTCTCACCGTTACTGTGCAGAATATTGTGAAATTACAGGAAAATGGCAGATTCAATGACCCAGTCCGCCCAGATATCATCGTCGCAGGGGCTTGCCGATGGACAGAACTCTGTTGCGGCCAAAGACTCAAAAATGTCGGGTAAGACGGATGTCATTCTATGTTGCAATAGTCAACATAGAAATGCTGTTTAAACGTTAAGTAACACAGGTGCTTTGAAATAAAGTAGCCCGTTGCTCTAATGTAAGACCGTCAAAAAACAATGTTTTAGGACCGTGAAAGGCAGGTAAATTTAAAATGCTTAGCTCTACACTTATTTGTTCGTTGGGAAGGTTAACCAGTATATTGTCCTTGTCTCTGTAAGCACTTGACATAGTCAAGTTGTTGAACAAGTAGTCCATACCTTGTAAACTGATTATTTTGCATTATTGTGGGCGTCAAAGGGTGCTAAATATCCTAATATTAGACGTCCTACTTGACCAACAAACACCCACCGCCCTCTATGGGATCGAACGATACTCCACTGACGAGAAATTGTTTTAGAACACGGTTACCACCTTACCCGTCGTTGGTTCGAGAAACGCGCACCACGATTTGATGGAACACCAAACTAGTCTACTTGCTTTGCCGAAGTTCTTTCAACCTCTGCAATCCCGAATGTTTTATTAACAAGACAAGGAAACCGAACGCAATGCCACATTTTATTCTCTATTTGGGCCACGGTGAAATGGCTACATGTTGCAGGGACTGTGATCTGCACTGCAGATTCATTGTTACCAATGATTTGTATATACACTAGTTGACTGACAGGGGGCGCTGTTTTGAAGTCACTGTTCCTCTATCTTGGCACTCCCCCATTGTTAAAAAAAAAAGAAAAAAAAAAGATTAGCTATATAAATTAATGTATTAATTTCTACATTCGTTTTTGCCACATTTATTATATTAGACACCATACTGCATACTTTTTCAGTTGTGAGGTTAACAATTTTTTTCCCCTTAAAAGTATATGTTTTTAGAGATTTAATGTCTTGACTACAATAAAAACATACACAAATGCATGTAATTTTGTCCTTGAAACATGTAAATGAAATACTGTAGAATTCCAGTCCTACTGGGGAGTTCCCATATTGCCTACTAGTGGTTTCAAAGCTTCTCAATGAAATGTTTTACCCTATTTAACTAGGCAAGTCAGTTAATAACAAATTCTTATTTTCCATGATGGCCTAGGAACAGTGGGTTAACTGCCTTGTTCAGGGGCAGGATGCCAGATTTGTACTTTGTCAGCTCGAGGTCCAACACTCTAACCACGAGACTACCTGCCTCACATCAATACATGGATGGCATCAACAATCCAGGGTTTATATACATTGTTGATTGTTATTGGGCAACTGCAAATTTAAGGGAGGACCTCTTAAAGGCCTGCTGTTGTTTTTTTCTGTTGCCAAATCACCTCCACATTGGTCAACAAAGCCATGCAAGAATATTAGTGCTTCAAAGTCCAATCCCTCTAAATTTGTTTGCTATGATGCATTGATTCTATGGTTTGTTTTTTGTTTCTATTTTATCATTGGCTGCATGTGTCCTGTAAGCTAAATGATTGGGGGGAGGAAAGGACACTGTTGTCTTCAAACTGACAGTTTATTGTCCATTAGGGAAGGGCATTTCAAATAGTTTAATCCATCTATTCAGCAAACCATGTCTCACTAATTAAACTTGAAACAAGCCTCTGTTGGGAGTACATTTGTGTATTAGGCTATAACTTCCTGTATATTATGCAATATTGGCAAATACTTATGGGGTACTGATAGTAAAATAAATGTTACACTGCCATACATGCACTCAACATATTCAGTTGGCCTTGCTGTTATGGTTTTTGTCATTGTTTTCCATTGTCTTTAATCTGTTTCTCTTTTGTTCAATTTGTTGGTGCATTGGGTGGGGAATGGAATTATTTTTTCTTCGGGGGGACTGTGGGGGAGGTCTTGGATGGTTGAGGGGCAGCTCTTTGGGAACTGTTGGGGGGAGGGTCTTGAGCAGAGCATTGACTCTGGTTGCTTCTGTGTCGCTCTGGATGGGAGGCTGTTCGATGACCAATATGACGTAGTTGTTGAGCGGCTTCACTGCATGTATATTGTATTTAATTTTTTTAAAAAAATTAAATAAAAAAAATGTTATGCTAAAGTAGCCTAATCAGATGATCAATGTACAAACTGCTCTTAAATAGAAAATCATTACCTTATTGGTTGACCTACAGGTTGTGTGTTACAGGCTTACTTTACCTTATGTTAACAACTAACCCTTTTAAATGTAGTTTGTACTGTATATCATTTCAAAGGCATGCTAAAAAAGGGACCCAGCTCATTTTGCCAACGGGGAATGCTTTTGTAATCTGTTCAAGGCTGAATACCAGTTATATTGCCTCAAGAGGGTGTGTCACAAAGGCATTTTACGAACTTGTACATTTTTCAAAGGTGAGTAATATTTACGCTTAGATCAAACCGACCGCGTCGTTGCATTTTGGTACACCAGGATTACTTTCATTTCCAATCAAAGGCTGTGTTTGCCTTGCAGCATTGCGTTGCAGTGCGTTTGGTGTGGTGCACATGTTGGACGTCTCAAACGTATGCATCAGACTATATGCGTAGTCGGCTTGACATAAATGGTAGCAGAAGGTGAATGTTGAACTTTAGTTATATACATATTCAGATGAGGCTGCGTACTATTTTGCGCAATGACTCTGTCGGTGTGTTCGACATGCTAGGCCAGTGATAACTTTTTCAGTGTTTTTTTTAAAAGTGTAAATTTAATGTTTAAAAAAAAAAACGAATCTCCAAGATATTGGGATTGCCTTTGCATTTCTCTGAAGTCCGTGCTACATTGTCAGTTGTCTGTCTACCATTCTTTCATTTGTCCTTGGTCACACAGACCAGATGCAGTTCCTTGTCTGACTATTTATTCCCCCCCCTTAACTCGGCTGTATGATTTAATGATGACACAAGTCCTCGTTGGACCCTTGGCACTACTGTCGTACAGTATCAATGTCCCGTGGCCAAGTTAATGTAGCACCCAGTCTGGAGGAAACCAAATGGACTTACAGTACCAGTCAAACGTTTGGACACCTACTCATTCCAGGGTTTTTCTTTATTTTCACTATTTTCTACTTTGTAGAATAATAGTGAAGACATCAAGACTATTAAATAGCACATGGAATCATGTAGTGACCAAAGTGTTAAACTAATCAATATATTTGAGATTCTTTAAAGTAGCCATCCTTTGCCTTGATGACCGCTTTGCACACTTGGCCTATTTGCCATCTGAGGCCGGTGTTGGCCAGTCTCTTTTATGCCTACTTCATTCTCAACACACTTGAGTGACAACACTAAGGAAGTGACCATAGAGATCAACCTAAGAGGTCTCGCATCTAAAAGTGCATTGAGCCAGTTGATTGTCAGGGTTATTTAGTTCATGAAAAGCACCCCCTGTTCTTTTCGATGCCGCTTCTCCGAGGTGATTGTGCAAAGCTCCGTCAATGGAACCATTTATCTAAGGTGGCAGAATGTCCATGGGTCTACCATTTTGTTGGACTGTACAGGAGAATTTGTTACAATGATTTCTGAATATCTCCGAAATGCTGTTCAAGTTGTCAGTGTTTGAATCAGTGCTATTTTCTTCCTGCATCTGTTTTAATAGGAAGTTAAAATATTGCCTGAAAAAACCAAAGCAACTACTGGACTAGAGATGCATTATTCAAACTCCGCAATATTGTAATTTTACTGTGTTATCAGCGCTAAATCCGGTGCTCTCTGTTTCATAGGCTATGGGCATTTTGATCGGGATTTCCACCCGTTTTCAGTTAGAATGACGGTTGAGGTCAGCAAACGGCAAGAAGATAATGTTTTTAGTTTGAAAGATGTGTGCTAGTTAAAGCTACACTAAATATACAGTAGTCACTAAGGATTACTTTAGACTAGAGATGATATCATTTGAAATGCTGCATTTTGCAGAGTGTGAATTAACATTCGGCTAGTTTTAGCTTGACTGTTAAGATGCAGTGAAATGGATACAGGCTGAGGAATGATCCAGAATCTAGGCCAGTGCAATGAGGAGCCTGCAGATAAGACCATGGCAGTAGTTTGTGAGAACATGGGGTACTTTTGGCCCCCTCTCCTATCTGCTTCTTATTTTCTCTCCCTCTCTGGCTGGCGCTCTGTTCTGGCAGACTATATAGTCTAAGGTCAGTAAATCGGGCTGAGGCAGCAAACTGCCCCCCCCTGGGGGTTTGAGTGACTTCACTTTCCTCGGGATGGGACAGAAATGGCTGGTAAGACTGGGAATGCAAAGTTAGGCCCTCACTCCCCCATAAATGAGCCTACATCCACATCTAGTAGTAGAGAATAGGGTGGCATTGTACCAAAGCAGGTTCACTTCCTACTCATGTCTGCCGGTCATGAGAATGTTGTATCAAGGCTGGAAGTGTTGGAAACACGAGCTATATGAAGCCATGTTTAACCCTTGTCATAGACAACCATAACTAGAGGAATGGTCAAAGTCTGTAAAAAAATGCAAATTTTTGACAAAGATGAGTCTGCTAAAAGGGAGTGGTTCTCTTGCATAGATCTTCTTAGATAAGTGACTCTCTAGAGGTTGTTTTTGTGGACACTGTGAGGATACGTTTTCCATCTGAAATAGTTCATGTACTTGCACGCTACCACCAATGGTTTCAGGCTATTTGGAATTGTCAGCGAAAGAAGCAGAACGTTGACTCATTTTCTTATTGCAGGTGTGGCATAGGTAGATTAAGAGTCTGGGCGAGTCTTAAAGAGGAATGTTACATAGCAAGGGCTCGTCGACCTGATCAGCCAGTCTCCTACGTGACTCGTTTTGGGGCGACGATGACTCTTATTGATTAACCGGCTCATGCATTTTACCATATGTCATACGCATATACTGAGTCTACAAAGCATTAAGAGCACCTGCTCTTTCCATGACATAGACTAGGTAAATCCAGGTGAAAGCTATGATCCTTTATTGATGTCACTTGTTAAATCCACTTCAATCGGTGTAGATGAAGGGAGGGAGATGGGTTAAAGAAGGAATGTTAAGCCTTGAGAAATGGTTTGTGTGCTATTCAGAGGGTGAATGGGCAAGACAAGATTATACAGTTGAAGTCGGAAGTTTACGTTGACTGTGCCTTTAAACAGGTTGGAAAATTCCAGAAAATTATGTCATGGCTTTAGAAGCTTCTGATAAGCTAATTGACATCATTTGAGTCAATTGGAGGTGTACTTGTGGATGTATTTCAAGGCCTACCTTCAAACTCAGTGCCTCTTTGCTTGACATCATGGGAAAATCAAAAGAAATCAGCCAAGACCTCCGAAATAAAACTGTAGACCTACACAAGTCTGGTTCATCCTTGGGAGCAATTTCCAAATGCCTGAAGGTTCCACGTTCATCTGTACAAGCAATAGCACGCAAGTATAAACACCATGGGACCACGCAGCCGTCATACCGCTCAGGAAGGAGACGAGTTCTGTCTCCTAGAGATGAACATACTTTGGTGCGGAAAGTGCAAATCAATCCCAGAGCAACAGCAAAGGACCTTGTGAAGATGCTGGAGGAAACGGTACAAAAGTATCTATATCCACAGTAAAACAAGTCCTATATTGACATAACCTGAGAGGCCGCTCAGCAAGGAAGAAGCCACTGCTCCAAAACCGCCATTGAAAAAGCCAGACTACGGTTTGCAACTGCACATGGTGATAAAGATTGTACTTTTTGGAGACATGTCCTCTGGTCTGATGAAACAAAAATAGAACTGTTTGGCTGTAATGACCATCGTTATGTTTGGAGGAAAAAGGGGAGGCTTGCAAGCCGAAGAACAAAATCCCAACCGTGAAGCACGTTGGTGGCAGCATCATGTTGTGGGGGTGCTTTGCTGCAGGAGGGACTGGTGCACTTCACAAAATAGATGGCGGCATAAGGAGAAATTCTGTGGATATATTTAAGCAAGACATCAGTCAGGAAGTTAAAGCTTGGTCACAAATGGGTCTTCCAAATGGACAATGACCCCAAGCATACTTCCAAAGTTGTGGCAAAATGGCTTAAGGACAACAAAGCCAAGGTATTGGAGTGGCCATCACAAAGCCCTGACCTCAAACCTATAAAGCATTTGTGGGTAGAACTGAAAGTGTGTGTGAGCAAGGAGGTCGACAAACCTGACTCAGTTACACCAGCTCTGTCAGGAGGAATGGGCCAACATTCACCCAACTTATTGTAGGACCCTTGTGGAAGGCTACCCAAAACATTTGACCCGAGTTAAACAATTTAAAGGCAATGCTACCAAATACTAATTGAGTGGATGTAAACTTCTGACCCACTGGGAATGTGATGAAAGAAATAAAAGCTGAAATAAATAATTCTCTCTACTACTATTCTGACATTTCACATTCTTAAAATAAATTGCTGATCCTAACTGACCTAAGACTGAGTTTTTACTAGGATTAAATGTCAGGAATTGTGAAACTGGGCAAGGTGTATGTAAACTTCTGTAGTGGCTCCATGCATACACTAGATGACTGATAGGTGGCTCTGTGTTGAAGCCACTGTTCCTCCATCTTGGTACTCCTGCCGCTGTAAAATGTATTAATGTCTACATTCATTTTTGCCCCACTTAATAATATAGGACACCTTAATGCATACAATTTAAAAGTATGTGAGCTAAATGAAAATACATAGATTTCCTTAATGTACAATCGTTAGCGATTTACTAATGTCACTGTCTGCACTAAAACAAAAATACTTAAATCCGTCATTTTGTCCTTTGAATCCATTTAAACTACTGTAGAATCCCTTTCATTCCTATGGAGGACTGTTCCTACTAGGGAGTGTCATATGGCTGACTGGTGGCTTCAAAGCCTCTCAATGGTCAATACATGGCATCAGTAGTCCAGGGTTTATATACATCGTTGTTGCCATCCCATCTCACTCACTGCTGAAGAAATTCCCTCTGGTGTTCCCCAGCTGTTAACTGTGTCAGGAAGGAAAAGGAAAAACCTTGTTCCTCCTTCGATATTCAGTGATGCTGTTAGATGGGACTATTGCTCTACAAAAACTGTTCTTGTGATCACTTAGGTTACATGATGACTTACCATCAAGCGAGTGCAAATGTGGGTGTCTGATTGGCAACGGGTATCGTAAACCATAGGAGAAATATATGTACAAATTGCATAAAAATGACATGGAAAGTACCATACAATGTTATGAGTAGTGTGACGTTGTTGGGAGCATCGTTATTTGTGCGTCGTGAAGAAGTATTTGCGTTTGTCATATTTGTTATTGTCTTTGCTTGCATAGGAAATGTTAAGTGCATGGATTAAGTTGATCATAGTTGTTTTATTGGTAGTAAACTGGTAGACACTACCAGTTGCATGGGGCTTGCATGTTAGTAGTTATTTTACCGTAGCTTCTGACACAGTCCACGTTGTAAAGCATACAGTATTGTATAGTTGATAGGTCGGATTAGTGGGAGTCCCACCAGGCATCCAGTTGACGTTAATGTATAAAATGGTGGGTGGTTGTTATGGGGATGGGATTTATTTTCTGCCACTGTAGGATGTTCATTCTTCTGTCCTTTTTTAAATTTTTTCAGATTCCTTTCTTTCCTCTTCGCCTGTATCTCTCATTCAGTCTCCTGAAGGCAAGTGTATGGTTCTGTTACGCTGCTCGTCTGCTATCCTCCCTTTCACGACCTTCACACTCTTTTCCCTGTCATTCTCTCTTGCTCGGCTGCCGCTGAAATGCCTTTCATTCCTCTCTAGTGCCCTTCTCCTACTCTAGTCCAGACCAAGAACTTCATACTAGAGGCCTGGAAACATTTAATTCCACCCCCACTACGCAATCTTCAACAGAACCCACCCTTAGAAGCCCTGTAACTGTATCCCATCTGTTTCCTATGTTGCTGACCGCCTGCTGCCTGCACTAATTGCAATTTAGCAGGGCAGCGAGGCTCCTCCCTCTTTCAACAGTGTCTGACTTGGAATTTTCACCCCCCCCCCAACTGGAGGCCAGATCTGTTCAATTACGAGCAGCAACAGGCCCAACCCCGAAGCCCCTGACTGACGCACATGGTGCATGGCAAGGGAGAATCACGTGTTTTATTTAAGGGAAGTTTGCACAGAGTTCAGGTTTAAAGCCTATTTTTTAAGTGAAGATGTCTTCAGGCATGCATGTTATGTACCATACTGGATACAGCATATATGCAAAACACACAGCCTGACACGTGATGAATTGATTAATCCACAGAGCTAATTGAGATGTACAGTACTGGATCAAGCCATCTATTGATGGTGTAGTGATCCAGTAGATTGATTCCCAATGGAATGCACTGACTTTCCCAGTGGAATAGGTTGAAATTGATGGAGTAAATTGGCATCAAGGAGGCATATCAAACTAGCAGCACCGTGATGAGGAATAGTGCATGTTTGGAATTAGTTGAGTGAACCCTCCCTGTTCTTACCCCTATCAGAAAAATGGCAGCAAGTGGATCTATTTCCAGTCTTTACTGCCTAATCCACTCTGTCACATTATTTAGGTCAACGGCACTGTAGGTCCAAGATAATCCCAAGATTGCCACCTTATTTTAAGAAAGCTGAGAGAAGTTCAAGTTCACAATGAGGAAAATCTCTAAAAATGTCTCCGGTTGGTTGTCCCAGAGGGGCCCTAGCTGTCCTTGGATAGATGGCCCCTTCATCCAGGCCTTACGCCCCATCTCGAAGAGCCTCCCACCCCAGTCCCTTCATCCGGGCCTTACGCCCCATCTCGAAGAGCCTCCCACCCCAGTCCCTTCATCCGGGCCTTACGCCCCATCTCGAAGAGCCTCCCACCCCAGTCCCTTCATCCAGGCCTTATGCCCCATCTCGAAGAGCCTCCCACCCCAGTCCCTTCATCCAGGCCTTATGCCCCATCTCGAAGAACCTCCCAGTCCCTTCACCGGCACTGGAGGATGAAGGGCACTGGGGAGGGATCCACTCCACTCGCTGCTCTATGCCCTCTTAAGGCTGGGTTTGGAGCCCTCCATCCTGGATGCGCTCTGCTCCTCTACCTCTGCTTATCTTCTTAAGCTTTTTGCATGTCACCACTGCTGGAGCCAAAAAGTAGTTTTTATTTTAGGGACGATCGTAATGTGTATGTATTTTGTTTTCTTGATGTAGCTTTTTTTTTTTTTTTGTTGCTTGGTTTGTTTTCTGGAACACAATTTCGTTAGTGTTTTATAAAAGTAGCCTACAATGTGTAGACTTGGACAGTATAGCAAGAGTATTAAACTTAAGACAGACTAGCTGGCCAGAAACTGAATCTGTCCTATGTAGTGCTAAGATATTAAGTCAAAAATAGTCAGCTAATCACACAGTGAGGGAGATTGATGGAATAGCTCCCAGGCCCATCACTAATTGGGAATGACACTGCTGTACCCAATGGAATTTGATCCCTTATCATACAGTGATTCATTTTCTCTGCAGCAAAAATATTTCACTGTGTTCATGCTTTTGTGAAAAGTAGTACTAGTATAATTTTTAACAATAACAGTTTGTAGGCTTACCAGCTCGGGACTCGATGCACAAGTGGAATGTGACTAAAACACGCAATATCCTCATACCTTCAAGTGTATACTTAATATGCAGTTCTCGTCCTTTTAAAAAAAGAGGTCTAGCTTTTTCTTGTCTAGAGGCAAACCTTTTCTTGATTTAGCTAAGCTGTGATCCCTACTGGAAGGTTGTGTCTTATCAAGTCAACTATTTGACTCATCCGTATAGTGCCGAAATGATTGAGCTGATTTACACCTTCTCATCTTGAAGAAATGCGTCCCTTTTTGAGTCTTCCTGCTAGACATATTTTGGGATGTGAGATGTTTGTTGGATCCCACACACTTTTTTGAATCCCACACACTTTAGTACTCAACTCCAATAACTGTGGGGAGTAGATTACGTAATATAATAACCTCTGTATCCCCAACAACAGAGGACCACAGGAAGTGATGTTCTCATCAGAGGTTGAATGAGTATTACAAAACTGTGTTTGACAGTTTTCTAGTGTTTTTGGGTCGTGTTATTTGTGATTCCAATCAGGGAGTGTCTGCTCCCTGTTGCCAGTGGCTCTGATTCCTGTTCACGGTGCGGTAGCCGTTTTGTCATTTGTTTACTTGCGTCGAGCCAAAATGCTACATTGTTTTCGGCTACATGGAAAGTCCATTCGTGTATGTGGCCTAGTTTGAACAATGCATAATGGACCTCAATGGGAGGGGAAGGTCCAGACCAAGACAACCCACCCTTGTGTTGTGCACCGATAAACAACATGTCCATGGTGCTGTGGGTTTAGGTTGGCTGCAGGGTCATGCTGACTGGCCACAATGCCTTTCCAGAGCACCAAGCTACAATAACAATACCATGAACACGTTGACGGAAGCTGTTGTGTCGTTTTATGAAATGTACTATAACATTGGATTTGAAAAGGAACGGCACCATTGATTTGTTCCTCTTAGATTTGGATCTCTTGACTCCATTTATAGTAAATAAGCATATAGAAGGAAAAGTGGACCTTGTACTTTTTCCAAATGCAACCAACTGCATATTTGACCTGTTCCTGCTGGAGATATTTCCTCAAAGCAGGGGTCAAACTTTGGTCTCTGTTTGCCTGGGGATTGCAGAGGCAAGCAGACAGCTGATGTGTACCTCCCAATATAGCTGCCAATTCCCCACTATGATTGCTTGTCTCTGGGTGTTGGAAAATTACAAGGGGGGACCATTAGGCTGAAAAGGGATCATGTGATTATTGGAGCAGCTTGGAATATCTTGTGGATTATGTATGTACCCGTGGCACTGTGCCATTGAGGGGATCCTTGTCCCAGTCTGACTCTGTCACTTCAGCTGTGGCGTGTGGCATTAGCAGCAGGTTAGCGTGCTTAGTGGCATATTGATAGACTGCAGCACAGGGGTGGGGGACATGATTTAGGAAGCCTCAACACCGGGACTATTGTCCAGCTTGTTATGTGTGCTGAATTTTCTTATTGATTACACCGATAGTCGGGTGGGACAAGGCCAGAATAGTGCGACCTAGTCATGCTTGCAAATTGGTCCGTAGGTCATCTGAGGATGAGACTAGTCCTGTAAATCAATGATTTAATTTCACTCCGGTTATATTTTTGAGTCTGAGGTAGTGCACTGTATTCATTCCTGGGATGAGTCATCTCAGTACGTTAAAGATATTGGATTGTCGTTCTTCTGTGCGATTTAATATCGTACCTAATTTACAAGATAACGGTATGACGCTTAAACATATTCACACATTATAATTATGTTGACATTGCGTTTACTTACAGACATCTGCAGTATTGAAGACACGAAGCAGAGTGTTCCCCTTCAGAGTGTTCCCCTTCAGAGTGTTCCCCTTCAGAGTGTTCCCCTTCAGAGTGTTCCCCTTCAGAGTGTTCCCCTTTGTATGTAGGCCTATAGGTTGTTTTCAGATAGGAGCTAATTTGGTAATCAAATGATTTGTTTAATTAGGTTATTATAGAAACAACACCTTTTTAATTTAACTCCTGTTTATACTAGGCTGCAGTGGCTTGACCTTCGTCTCTGGCCCATTTTAAAAGGCATTGCAAGTTAAAAACGTGGAGCATTTATCCTATGTGACCTTTGCTTCTAGGCACATTTTTATCTCGTCCCCGTTGTCACATTCTATGACACCCTGTAGTCATTTCTGTTGGTCTTCGGGAGATGGGAAGTGTCTGCTCAATGGTTCTCAGTAAGGTCCTTGATGTTACCCAGATAGAGGAAAGATAGATTGTGTACCAACCCTTTCTCCATCACAAGTATTTTGTAAGACATACCAGACACGGCGTACCCGATTTAACAAAACTCCAGGCCATAGTCTATGCAGCTGTACTTAAAAAATATATTCATAGCAAAATTTGTGATGTAGACAACAATGCATATGCTACCACAGGTCACATAGTATAACACTTTAGTTTATAGATAGAATTTTCTTATTTCGTTTGGAGCTTCTTCATTTCGACCATACAAGTCATTTCCAATGTTGCCTCATTGAAAATGCTCTTCAATGGCAACAACTTGAGAGGTTAAGTCAGCAATGCATGCTGACTGACGCCCTCATCCATTACTGACTTAAAACCGTCCCATGCTATGCATGACTGCTTGGGCTGCAACAAAATGGCCTCTACCGACTATAACTGGACGTGCATGGGAGTTTGAGTGTGTGTGATTTTTATGCCCTCCTTCTTCCCTTCCCTGCCTCCGTGCATGGCCGACACAGACAAAGGGGTGGTGCTGGGCTCTGACACACCCTCCTCAGAAGGGGTGGCCACCTCCCTTCGCTTCACCAGGCCTTCTCAACCCGGCTCATCATCTTCCGCAAACTACGGGAGCGACCCATCATCAGGTCAGCCTGACAGAACGCAAGATGATTCACCGACTGTGACGTCCCCCGTGTCTGAGAGGATTAAGGCACTTGAGGCCCTGGCAGCAAAGAAGGAGCCCAAGAACGACGGCGGCTTCCCTCACTTCAAAGAGCGTCACTATGAGACGTCTCCTACTGCGGCGCCAACAGAGAGCACCTCACCCTTCCAGACAAAAGGAGCTTCCATTGATCAGGAATCGCCAGAATCCCCCTTTGAGGTCATGGGAGAAGCCCGACAAGGGAGTGAGTTTGAAGATACTGCAGACTGGATGAGAGCTCACTTACCCCCTGTGCCCGACTTTGAAGATGCTCTTGTATCAGAGGAGGATGGCAAATCCCAAGAGATTAAAGTGGCAGATAAAGTCGTGCCTGATGACCCAGAGGCGTTGGCCTGTGTCCCTGATGCTTTCATGGACTCTCCCATTGAAAGGCCTGAACTGAAAAATGTCTTCAAAGAACCAGCGCAGCAGCCTAGCGTCGAGGACGAATTTGATCTGAGCTTCCTACCTAAAGCTTACATAACAGACACCCAAGGCCCCCCTGACCTTCATTCCGAGCTCACTGCTTCGCCTGCCCCTCCTGCTGGTTTGGACTCTCCCTCTCCCTCCTCTGACTCGAAAGAGGATTTGAAGACCAAGCAGGCCTCATGGGGTGGTGACCTGGCGCTCCAAGGGGTAGTCAACAGCTCAGGAGACTCTGAGGACACCGTCATCGAGGACACCGCCTCCATTCCTGGCCCCTCTTTATCAAGTGATGCTACACCTGCCCATAACCCCTCTGTTCCATCTCTCCCTACTGAAGAAAAGGAAACCCCGCCAGCAAAGCAGCCAATGCGGGTCCCTACCATCAATGTTATTGAGACGGACGAGCCGAATTACAGCGATGAGGAGATGGAGATTGAAGTAGAGGATGAAAATTATGAAGTTGTGAAAGAGCCACCAAAAATACCTGAGCCACAACCAGATGTGACTAAAAAGGAATTTTCCCAAATTCCTCCCTTAGAATATGAGGGTTATTCTCCTCCCTCCTCTCCTGTCGACTCTGATGAATACTCACCTAAACACAAGATCCTGAAATCTGATTTGGATACAGATAATATGAAGACCACAGTACCTAATGATGAGTCAAAGGGCTCAAGTGCTGAGGTTTCACAAGCACAGAAAGTGGAGTCTGACCACTCACAGACCCCCAATGAGTCTAATGGAAAGTCTTCCCCTTCTACTGCCAAACCTCCTGAGAAAACCGCAGACAACCTTTCAGACTTTCCAGAATATGATGACGATGACTGGTCAACTGGCGCGCAAGATATGTTAATTAAATTGAGCTCTGCTAATGTTGCAGCTCAGGATCTTCCACTTCGCCCCTCCAAGTTTGAAGAGAAGCCAGAGTCTGATATTAAAGAGGATTATATGCAGACAGTTGAGCTTTCAAAACCCAACTACATGGAGGATGACGCAATCCGTAAATACGACAGACAGTCTTTTGAAGATGAAGACTCACTTCCATCCATGAATGACACCATTGATGATCAAGAGCTGAACTTTAACACTGTACCTGAGCCTTCTCCTTCCAATCCAACCTCACAGATCCATATTGGAACACTACTCTCTCAAAACAATGCAAGCCCTGTGGAGCAGGATATCCCCTCGATGGCTGACGTGGACTCCTTCCCCAAGCCAGTTGGAGGCCAGCCATCTCCCAGGGAGTTTCCCAAAGATCCATTCGCCTCTTTCCAGAGCGAACTGCCTGGCAGCACCCTGGAGCCCAAGACTGAGAAGAAATTGAATGATGAAATCCTCATTACAGATAGTGTTGTCAACAGCAAGACACTTCCGCCTCAGGAAGCTGAAGCAGGACACCAGTCACCAGACAATACCAGTGACCCAGAAAGCATTGAGCCGGACTGCTCAGTCTCTGGTGCCACGGACAGCTTCGTCGAGTTCATGAGGGAGTGCCTGAAGTCACGACAGGACGAAGATCCAGAAGACCTCCGTCAAGATCTCACAGCCAAGGATGAGTGTCCTAAAACGGGCGCCCCTCCCTCCCAGCCCACACCAACCATGGTCATGGATCTGGAGCAGGAACGCCTCACTATCAATGCCCTCAAAGAGTTGGGCAGCAGCCAAGAGGAGGAGGCTGACCTCCAGTCTAGTATCAAGGCTTCTGAGAAATCCCAGTCTTCCTTTATATCAACAACCTCCGACCCTCCTTCTCCCCAAAACAAACCTGCTTCCGACGGTGTACATTCCAACGAGGTAGAGGCCATGGACGTGTGGGTGGCTGAGGCCTACCACCTTGCAGAGCATGTCTTGGCAGCAATACTAACGCACTTGTCAGGTAACATGTCTTCCCTCTGGGATCTGTGCCTGCTAACCTCGCACAAGCAAAGCACAATGATCCCTCTTCCCCTCTCTCTCTCTTGCACCTTTTTCCCATCTTGGTCCTCCTATTCAAAATAGGAGCACACTAACTATATAACATATGGTATATAATCACCATGTTGATTCTTAAAAAAAAATCTGATACAGGCGCCATGGCTGTATTACCGAAATATTTATTTTAGAGTGCAGATATTACAAAAGTCAAAAGGTTCAAACTATATATTGTGCTGTGTGTGTATTTTCCAAATGATCCCCCATGTCCTTAAGCTTGGCAGTAATCATGGTCAGACAGTGGGTGGTGGGCAGTTCAAACGTGGCTTCATGGTGTCTGCTTGCAATGTCCCTGGAAGTCAGGCGGAATAGTCGGTCCACCAGTGTTGGGTTTCTGCTTTGGGCGACGTTCCACGCTACAGTGCACTTGAACAGGACGGGAGACGATCATTCCAGAGACTGATGGTCATGTTCACGGAGCGGACTTTACTCAACCTTTTTTATGATGACATCATTCATTATTATGATCCTGTTGGATTGGATGTTACAAAGTATGTCCAGACTCAGTAGAGAGAGTAAAAAATACTCAGATTTTCATGAGTCAATGCGGGCTGCTCTCAGATCTGTATGTGCCTAAGTGTGAGTTGGCAAAAGGCCATACAGATGGGACCAGGCTAGGGGGCATTGGCCCTCTTTGTATTTTGTGTGAAAATTGTCACAGTAGGCTGAGATGCAGGGTACCAATCGCTCTAATTAATCTTGTCCTCTTCTCTTTAATCATGGTACAGCACCCCCCCCTTCCCTTATCAGGAAAATTATACGCTGTGTGACCAATTTGGTTTCAATGGTACAAAGGATGCAGTAAATGGACTTCTGCTCAATATCTACCGTCATTTCCGGACTATAAGCCGCTACTTTATTCCCACACTTTGAACCTTGCGGTTTATATAATGACGCGGCTAATTTATGGATTTTTCCCGCTTTCACAAGATTCATGCCGCCAAAAAACTGAGCACCGTCACATAATGTGACGTAAATCTAGCGCGCTCAAACTTCCCATCATTCTGATTACGGTAGTAATTTTGTCACCCTCATCATGGCAAAGACATGGAGAAATGCATATAATGCAGCTTTCAAGTTGAAGGCGATCGATCTGGCTGTTGGAAAAGAAAGTAGAGCTGCTGCATGGGAGCTTGGCCTTAATGAGTCGATTATAAGACTTTGTAAACAGCAGCGTGAGGAACTGACTCAGTGCAAAAAGACAACAAACCTTTCAGAGGGAAGAAAAGCAGATGGCCCAAAGTATTTGCAGCCACTCGACATCAGTGTAAATCGTGCATTTAAGGTGGCGCTCCGTGTTCAGTGGGAGGCTTGGATGACAAGTGGGGAGAAATCCTTCACTAAAATGGGCCGCATGCGAAGAGCAACTTATGGTCAAGTCTGCCAGTGGGTCCTGACAGCGTGGAGCATTGTGAAAAAATCCACTATCATCAACGGGTTTCGAAAGGCTGGACTGCTGCGTGTTGAAGGGGCAGCATGAGCTCAGCGGGGTATTTGCCTCCGGATGAAAGTGACGAGAGCGACAATGAAAACGATCCAACATCGGATGAAGCAATTCTGAGGCTATTCAACTCCGACACCGAAGGAGATGACTTCAGTGGTTTCAGTGCACAGGAGGAGGCTTGATAGGCTACTGTTTTAATTTTTGTTACAAGCCGTGTTTCGTTTAAAGGCTGTGTAAAGTTAATTTGTTTCAATGTACCGGTAGGCACCTGCGGCCTATAGACATGTGCGGCTTATTTATGTACAAAATACATATTTTTTTTAATAATTCAGTGGGTGCGGTTTATATTCAGGTGCGCTTAATAGTCCAGCAATTACGGTATCTCAAATCGGCAAATCAAATATTATTTTTCACATGCACCGATTACAACAGGTGTAGACCTTACAGTGAAATGCTTACTTACGAGCCCTTAACCAACAATGCAGTTTCAGACTATTCACAAAAATAAACTGAAGTAAAAAAAAATATATATATATATATGTAAATATATATTTTGACCATTATGATCATCCAATATTACATACATTGTCACTGCTGTCATTGTTACATACCGTCTAACAAGCTGCAAAGTCTATTCTATTTATATACATTTAGTGTAATGGGTGTGTGCTTTTGATTTACCCAGTGGCAGGATAGCCCTCTTCACAGTGTAGTGTTAAAGCAAATAGTGGACCTCTTCCTGCTCAGTGCAAAAATGAAATCCAAACCTGGCACACATTGACTGGTATGCAGACAAGTGAATGCAGGATGCACTCAAACCCGTACAGTCGCTGTGAGCTTAACCTACACCACGGGCATGCTATGGAACGTTAGGTCATCACTGAGGCAACCAGGAACTCTGGGAAGGTATATGCCATGCAGTCGCGGAGGGAATGATAAAGTATTACAGTTAAGTACTGTTTGAAAGGTGCCCATTTTCCCTTTTGAACCTTGTCCTGTCCCTCAGCTTCCACAGTGTTGCTGCCTCAACTCCGCAGGCTGGCTAGGTGAGTTAAGTTTATTTTAGTGCATTTTTAACTACCTGTTTTAGTTGGATTGGCTCCATTGTTGATATATTCAGCGTGGGTATACCAGTTTTCCATCAATGGGCCTCAAAAAGAAATGGATCTACTCCTGCTGATATGAATCAGTCATCTTCCCAAATAGGGTACACATTTGGACTGTGGTAGCTTGGGTTAGTAAGAACATCTCGACTTGCTGCCAGGCCTTTAAAGATGAGTTCAAATCAGGCAGTCCGATTTGTGTTAATCCTGTGTTTATGTGGACTGTGAGGGATCGGGCCAGCCAGTCGGAAGGAAGTGAATCATGTGAAGACTTGAATCCCACTTCCCCACCCATTCCAATGTGTGTAATCACCTCTGGTATTTCAATTGCATAATGAAGATTTATCATCTGATTTAGCTTCACAGGAGTAAAGGATTCCAGTCTGTGTCCAGGCTGTTGTATTAGGTCAAACACACACACACACATACTGCCAAGCAGGAGGTGGTGTGATGCCTGTACCTCTAAGAGCTGGTTGCTGTCCAGTGAGGTGGAAAGCAGCCCACTGCAGCTCTGTTGACACTGGGAACACTGCTTGAGCCTGTAACATGGAGGGAGGGGGGGGAGGGGGGGCACGATAATGAACGAGGGCCGTCAGCCCAGGCTGCCTCCCTGTGGGTACCGGCAAGCAGGCTGGGAGGGACTCGGACCCCTGCAGTGCTGGGTGTGGAAACCAGACTTGTTCACTCGGCGCTGCTCAGCAGACAGTCAGGCGGCATCAGGAACATTAGTCCCGTCTGTCCTCAACAACAACAGGGGCGCTGCTGCTCTGTCAGTCTGTAAACAAGATTTTATTTTTCACCGTCAAGCAGCCGTGCTTCACGTTTGAACTGATACACAACTCTTTATATTGTAGTATATTTGGAACAATGTTATTTAATAATGGAGATTTAGATTTTTGATAAACACTAAATTAGAGGAAGGGTAAAAGAGCACTATGAGAACCAAGAATCTTAATTTATTCCCTCAAACCTCCCTCGTTCAATGAACACCCACACAGTTGTCTAGAATTGCCAGTTAATAACAATGACACACTGCAGCCAATATGAGTAGGTATTTTATTGATGTAAAACTATCTGCTGTGTAGCCTAATTTCACAACACATATCCTGTCACTGAAACAGGATATAGATAAGTGATTGTTTTTCTTCTCCACTCAATCTTGTGTAAATTTGTGCCTTTACTATGTGCAGCCCTGGATAAATTCCTATTACCCATCTGTAACACTGCCCCACGACGCAGCTGCTTACTGGCTGATAACGTATGACGATATTAATCTTAGCTGCCCTATTTTGACATGCATTTCCCACGGTAGGCCTGTAGACGAGACATGCTAGATTTGAGTGTCGGTATGTAGGGCCGGGGGGGGTGTAGTGAATGCGTGAAACCAAAACGCCAACAGAATTTCCTCTGTGGTTGCATTATGGATCCTCTAGAGGAGAGTGGGAGGGGTTTTGTGTGTGTGTGTGTGTCTGCGCTGCTCTGCTCTCCCCCTTAATCAGCTGAAACGCACAGCAGCCCAAGCCTGGAGCTCCCAGAGGCACGTGGGGAGTCAGCCATTTACCCAAGGTTTCTTTAAATGCCTCCTTTTCATGCAGATGAAGGGAGGCCATAACAGGGTTGCGTAACAACCGCTCTGTATAGAGAATATAAATTCTGCATGCATGACTGTCTCTCTCTCTCTCACACACACACACTTTTTAAAATATATATAGGTCTGAGGTTGGAGATCACAATTTGTTAGTTGTGTGGTCCGTACGCGCTGTGCAATGAGTAACCTTAATTATTTCCTCTTCTCCCTCCTAATCTCTCTACTCCACATATGCTCATAAACAATAAATACACACACACACACACACCCCTTTTCCCCCTACACACCCCTATCTCTCACCCACTCTAGTCAAGGACTTGGTGCACTGGCGAGACCCCAAGAAGTCTGGCGTGGTGTTCGGCCTGTCCCTGCTGACGCTCCTGTCCCTGGCGGCGTTCAGCGTCATCAGCGTTGTCTCCTACCTGCTCCTTGCCCTGCTCTGTGTCACCATCTCCTTCCGCATCTACAAGGCTGTCGTCCAGGCCGTGCAGAAGTCCGACGACGGACACCCCTTCAAGTAAAGCAGGATACTTCATACGGAACCTTGTGATGCTTAACTACCAACTCTTGTATTAGTTTGGTTGTTAAAACATGAAAAAGACAGTAGTGGTGGTAGTAGGTTGCTTGATAGGACACACACAGCTGTGGTTCGCAAAATGTCTACCAGACTAGCCTAAGGGCCAGGAATTTAACTCGCCACATGACCAGGAGAAATGCTATGCCCCAGTTATTGACGTTTTTAGTATGATGAATATACATACATCTTCATCGTAGTATTTTTGGTGGCCAATGGGAAATTACTATCTGCTGAAAACCCTCCAAATGGGGGAAAAAAATATAGATGCAAAGCTCCAGCAGCGTCTTTGTGCTTGTTGTCATAACCTTTGCCTGAGTTGATCATTTTATACTGGAGGAGGGCTTATTTCAGTTGAGCATCAGAGCCCAGCCGTACAGACTGATGACTAATACAATGGCTGCGTTCCAGGCTGCCTACATAGCACTCGTATCAGATGAAGTCATTTGGATGGGGTTCCTTCAATGTTGAACACTACCTCGGCATTTGCAGAGTTCTGATTAACGTGAACGGGGCCTAATACTCTTTATTATGCCTGAAAACAGTTGTTGTAATAGGAAAAAAAGACAAACTAGCAATCGTGTGAAATTTAAAGCGGCTTGGTTGGTTTAGCGATCTAATTAGCGCTTAGCACATTAGCCTGAAATTACCAAATTAAACCATGACATTTGTTTTTTTAGTGATTAGCTCATAGCAGGTTAGCCTGAAATGGTCCAATGACAGCAATTTGTTAGACTAGCATTTAGCAACTTAGTCTGAGTTCACAGCTTCATCTACCATGCTGTGGTTGGTTCTCCTCAGAGCTCTGATGGAGAAGGATGTCAGCGTTCCCCCTGAGACCTTCCGCAAGCACGTGGACGCCAGTCTGACCCACATCAACCGACTCCTAAAACAGCTGCGCAAACTCTTTCTAGTCGAGGACCTCATCGACTCCCTGAAGGTGAGTTTAGGGGTCTGTCCTTCTGCCTGCCTGTCAGTCAGTTGTCATCCCCCCCCTTGGGGTATCTGACCCTCTGTTCATGATTGATAGTGTTAGAGCAGTGACTCCTTCCATAGTAGCCTTTGTGTGTTTGTGTGCATCGTCTTGCATCTTACCTCGTTTAGAGTCTTGTGCTTACACACCCTTGTGTGTGTAAATATGTACGGGACCCTAAACATGGTATCAAGCTTGACAGTCCTAAACTGACTGACGCCTTCTCATATTCCTAGGTCTCGTCCCCCTTTAACTCTCTTCTCCTGGCGCACAATCTTTTTATAACTCGCACACTCTGAACACTTCCTGCTGTATGTGTCTTTTAATAAACCTCTCTAGCAACTCAACCCTATTGTATCCTGCGGTGTTAGTGTGACAGACATCTATAGTCGAGTTGTTCATGTGACTATGGGAGGGAGAGCTCCATGTTATGGCTGTGTGCATCAATCACACAGGGTAGGTGCTAAATAAGGCCTAGGTTAGTACTGCAGCCATCAGATGGCAGCAAGCTAGTGGACCTAGAACTCAGCTCATGGTTAGCTATGGAGGGGGGAGGGGCAACTTCCAGTGTGCCAACTCATTAGAGACCCAACATACCAACCTATCAGACCAAGACGACCGTCGCTGGTCCATTCCACCGCCGCTATGGCAGAGATAACGCTTATTAAATCAACTTTCAAACCCTCTCCCTAGCTGGAGGTAGAAGCTGTTCTTAACCTTAGATATAGGATCAGATTACCATACCTACATAACCTAACCTTAGCCAACATGGGGATTAGAAAGATATTTGACCCAACAACAGTTTGTTTGGGGCAAATTCTCCCTAGTCATTCATACATATTGCATGTCATGGTGATGAACCGTGGATGTATTCCGTAGGGGGTGGGACTTTAGAGAAGGTTCACATAGAAATGTCATGCTATTCTACATGACAGAACCATGCCTGTTCTACATTTCTGCCTGCAAGGTTTGAACTACTTAATCCCTCGTGAACAGGCCACAGGCAACCCGTGTTCTAACCAATGATTAAATGACCTCATTGGCTGTAACCCGGCTTGTTTTCCTCCCAGCTGGCTGTTGTGATGTGGCTGCTGACCTACGTAGGAGCCGTTTTCAACGGCATCACCATCCTCATCCTGGGTAAGAGGCTATTGCAGCACTGCATGGTGGTCGTGTGTATGTGTGGTGTGCATCGTTAAACACTTTGAAATATAATAGATATCTTTGGCGTTTTGAGAACTTTTTCATGTCGGCTGGTTTGAACATGCATGATATCTATGAGAATGAAAGGGGGCTGTCTATTTTACTTAGTGACTTATATTTCCATCTGACCTGGTCTATGGCCAACACACGTATTTAATAATCTGGAAATGTTTATGGATGTGGGGCACACAGATTGTTCTCGTTGATGCTGGAGAAATGCATAGCGGGAGTTCAAACATTCCTTTGATGTTTTGTAGAATTGGCAGTTTGCATGTCACACCTGTTCAGGGCTTTGCCAACCTGTGAAAGACCTTGTAAGGCTAATTTACTACACACTCAAATTATTTTTTTTAGATAAAAAAAATTATAAATGATTTGTCTTCTGATGTGTTTAAAGGATTGTTGTAGACTTAAAACTTTCAATTTAGTTCTATACTGAACAGAAATATAAACGCAACCATTTCTAAGATTTTACTGAGTTACAGTTCATATAAGAAAATCAGTCAATTGAAATGAATTCGTTCAGGACTAATCTATAGATACCTTAACAAACAAAAATGTAGAGCGTGGATCAGGAAACCAGTATCTGGTGTGACCACCATCTGCCTCCTGTAGTGCTACACATGACTTTCACTTAGAGCTGATCAGGCTGTTGATGGTGGAATGTTGTCCCACTCGTCTTCAATGACTGTTCGAAGTTGTTGGATATTGGCGGGAACTGGAACACGCTGTCGCTCAAGAGCATCCCAAACATGCTCAATGGGTGACATGTCCGAGTATGCATTATTAGGCCGTGCATTATCATGCTGAAACATGAGGTGATGGCGGCCGATGAAAGACAACAATGGACCTCAAGGATCTCTGTGCATTCAAATTGCCAGCAATAAAATAGCCAATACCATAACCCCACCACCACCATGGGGCACTCTGTTCACTCTCCCACACAATGCCATACACGTGGTCTGCGGTTGTGAGGCTGGTTGGATGTACTGCCAAATTCTCTAAAACGACGTTGGAGGCGGCTTATGGTTGAGAAAATAACATTCTAATCTCGGGTAACAGCTCTGGTGGATATTCCTGCAGTCAGCATGCCAATTGTACGCTCGCTCAAAACTCTAGCATTGTGTTGTGACAAAACTGCACGTTTTAGTGGCCTTTTATTGTCCCCAGCACAAGGTGCACCTGTGTAATGATTATGCTGTTTAATCGTCTTCTTGATATGCCCCACCTGTCAGGTGGATGGATTATCATGGCAGAGGAGAAATTAGCACTAACGGATGTAAATTTGCGAGAAACTACCTTTTTTTTTTTGTGCGTATGGAAAATGTCTGGGTTATTTTATTTCCTGTTGCATTTTAATATTGTTTTTAAATATTGTGTGTGTAAAAAGTGTGAATTTCAGTGAAAAAAATGCAAAACCTTGAAAAATAAATCAGAATTTGGGCCCTAATAAATACGGCTAAAATAGAATGGGTACATTTTCATGAAGAAAATGTTTCTACTTCAGCTGTCTAAAAATATGTGTGTGGTAGTGGGAGATGTAGACTTTAAGTTAATGTAGGTCTGATTTACTTTAGTTGACTGCTATATATTTTAGCACATCGATTATGAAAAAGGGTAGATCTATGCCTCTGAAAAATGCTTAACTCCAATGTATTGGATTTAGCCGTACCCTGACACAAATGATTATACTGTTGCTATCCTGAGCTACTTGTTGTGTGTATGTAATGACCTATACGGTGCATTTGGAAAGTTCTCAGACCACTTTAGTTTTTTCCACATTTTGTTACATTACAGCCTTATTCTAAAATGAATTACATTGTTTTCCTCATTAATCTACACACAATACCCCATAATGAAAAAGTGAAAACAGGTTTTTCAAAATTGTTGGACATTTTATATAATTGTCACTCTGACAGAGTTCCCTTGTGGAGATGGGAGAACCTTCCAGAAGGACGACCATCTCTGCAGTACTCCACCAATCAGGCCTTTATGGTAGAATGGCCAGACGCAAGCCACTACTCGGTAAAAGGCACATGACAGCCCGCTTGGAGTTTGCCCAAAGGACTCTAGGACCATGAAACAAGATTCTCTGTTCTGATGAAACCAAGATTGAACTCATTGGCCTGAATGTCAAGCGTCACGTCTGGAGGAAACCTATTACCATCCAGTGAAGTGAAGCATGGTGGTGGCAGCATCATGCTGTGGGGATGTTTTTCAGCGGCAGGGACTGGGAGACTAGTCAGGATCGAGGCAAAGATAAACAGAGGAAAGTACAGAGATCCTTGATGAAAACCTGCTCCAGAGCACTCGGGACCTCAGACAGGTGTGACGGTTGACCTTCTTCAACAGGCCACGGCCCTTAACACACAGCCAAGACAACACAGGAGGCGCATCGGGACAAGTCTCTGAATGTCCTTGAGTGGCCCTGCCAGAGCCCGGACTTGAATCCGATCGAACAACTCTGGAGAGACCTGAAAATAGCTGTGCTGCGACACTCCCCATCCAACCTGACAGAGCTCGAGAGGATCTGCAGAGAAGAATGGGAGAAACTCTCCAAATACAGGTGTGCCAAGCTTGTAGCGCCATACCCAAGAAGACTCCATGTTGTAATTGCTACCAAATATGCTTCAACCAAGTACTGAGGTAAAGGGTCTGAAATACTTATGTACAGTTGAAGTCGGAAGTTTACATACACTTAGGTTGGAGTCAATATAACTAGTTTTTCAACCACTCCACAAATTTCTTGTTAACAAACTATAGTTTATTAAGTCGGTTAGGACATCTACTTTCTGAATGACACAAGTAATTTTTACAAAAATTGTTTACAGACAGATTATTTCACTTATAATTCACAATCACAATTCCAGTGGGTCAGAAGTTTACATACACTAAGTTGACTGTGCCTTTTAAACAGCTTGGAAAATTCCAGAAAATTATGTCATGGCTTTAGAAGCTTCTGGCTAATTGACATCATTTGAGTCAATTGGAGGTGTGGATGTATTTCAAAGCCTACCTTCAAACCCGGTGCCTCTTTGCTTGATATCATAGGAAAATCAAAAGAAATCAGCCAAGACCTCAGAATTTTTTCTTTGTGGACCTCCAAGTCTTTCATCCTTGGGAGCAATTTCCAAAAGCCTGAAGGTACAACGTTCATCTGTACAAACAATAGTATGCAAATGTAAACACCATGGGACCACGCAGCCGTCATACTGCTCAGGAAGGAGATGCATTCTGTCTCCTAGAGACAAACGTATGTTGGTGCAAAAAGTGCAAATCAATCCCAGAACAGCAAAGGACCTTGTGAAGATGCTGGAGGAAACGGGTACAAAAGTATCTATATCCACAGTAAAACAAGTCCTATATCGACATAACCTGAGAGGCCGCTCAGCAAGGAAGAAGCCACTGCTCCAAAACCACCATGCAGCATCATGTTGTGGGGGTTCTTTGCTGCAGGAGGGACTGGTGCACTTCACAAAATAGATGGCATCATGGAGGGAAGGTATGTGGAAATATTGAAGCAACATCTCAAGACATCAGTCAGGAAGTTATGGGTCTTCTAAATGGACAATAACCCCAAGCATACTTCCAAAGTTGTGGCAAAATGGCTTAAGGACAACAAAGCCAAGGTGTTGGAGTGGCCATCACAAAGCCCTGACATCAATTCTATAGAAAATGTGTGGGAAGAACTGAAAAAAGCGTGTGCGAGCAAGGAGGCCTACAAACCTGACTCGGTTACACCAGCTCTGTCAGTAGGAATGGGCCAAAATTCACCCAACGTATTGTGGAAGGCTACCCAAAACATTTGACCCAAGTTAAACAATTTAAAGGCAATGCTACCAAATACTAATTGAGTGTATGTAAACTTCTGACCCACTGGGAATGTGTTGAAATAAATAAATAAAAGTTGAAATCATTCTCTACTATTGGCTAAGGTGTATGTAAACTTCCGACTTCAACTGCAAGTGTGATATTTAATCCATTTTAGAATAAGGCTAACGTAACAAAGTGGAGAAGGGTTCTATTGAGGGTTCTGAATACTTTCCACCTGCACGATCTGTGTAACTGCTAAATGCACAAACACTGCATGTTAATGTATGTAACTTGTAAAATCTTTTTTTTTTCATTTTTTTTTCATTTTTTTTTTTTCATTGTCAGACCCCAGTATGACTAGCTGTCGCCATTGGTGTCGGCTATTGGGATCCTAAAATAATAAAATAAAAATCGGGGCCACGTTAGATTTCCCAGCAAGTGGCACAGTGCATAGGGTGTTTTTCTTTTCACGCCAGCGACCCGGGCTCTATTCCCTGCCTCCGCCGTTGGCTACAATACCAAAAGGCTAAAAGCTCTCGGTGAGGTCGCTAGGTGTAGTACTAAGGTTGTTTAGTATCCTATGTTTCATGCATGTTTAAACCAACTGGGGCAACTGGACACACTGTAAATGGGGTCAAAGGTCATAGAATGTGCTAGAAAATGTATCAAACATTTTCCATTTTAACAAAATGTTATAAATGTTTTGTTTTTTGAAAGGTTAGTTTAGTCTCAATGGACCAATTAAGACCAAGTCCACACAATTTTTGACTGCAATTCCGTCACTGAAATGCTTAGCATTGTGGTAAACTGAACAGCATTGCTTAGAATAGAAGCACTAGACAATTGCAGTGAGACAAGAACTCCCTGTGGGTCTTGCTAGAGTCTTGTAAGCATGTCACGCTCATTAAGTCCAGCGACACCGTGACCTTTTCCTAGACGAAATGGATGATACGGTCTGAGGTCACTGGCGGCAAAGACTGTGGCTTCATACGATTTGGCTCAGTTGATCAGCACTACCCAATGGCCTGCTGCTTTTTCAAACGACACCGAACTCGTTTAATGGCATCTGACACCATCCCAGTTTCCTGGGTGGTAAAAGCCTAATTGGTTGTTTTTGTCAGGGGATGTCTTACAGGTAAAATGGTTTCCACTGTCTACATCCCTGAAAGCAACATTATTATTATTATTATCGTTATTATTGTGATAGACTAACTTTTTTTTATAAAGGCCTGTGTGCCTTTAGAGGTCAGCAGCTGGTTGTTTCCTGTGTTATTCCACTGTCATTTCAATATTCTTTTTTTTTGCTCTCCTCCAGCTGACATCCTCCTCTTTGCCGTACCCCCCTTCTATGAGAAGAACAAGGTGAGTCTGACCCTTGACCTTTTTTGTCTTGTGACATCATAGAAGTATAACTTTTTAAAATTATTCCATTCCTTAGAGCTAGGTAGACTGGAGTCAAGCTGGTGAAACAATGTACATTGAGCTAGACCTATATATGGTTCTGGATTGTCCCATGAGCATTGATGACAATTATGACGGCATCATCCTTTGGCAGGCACCAACTAGTTCCACTGGGTGTGACCTCCCCGAATGACCAGCCTCTTTATGAGTCGTTGGGGGCTGTTTGTGTCCTTATCAGCGTTATAGCACAAGGCTGATTCGACATGCAAAGTCCGTTTTACTGTCAGTGACCAGATGGCTTTCAGTGTCCGGTTAAATAAAGTTATTCCCTTTACATAATGAGCCTGTATTTACATAAATGAGGCCTATATTTTTCATAGTTGTCTACATACCACCACAGACCGAAGTTGGCACTAAAACTGCACTCAATGAGTTGTATTCCACCATACGCAAACAGGAAAACGCTCATCCAGAGACTGCACTCCTAGTGCCCGGGGACTTAAATGCAGGGAAACTTTAATCAGTTTTACCTCATTTCTATCAGCATGTTAAATGTGCAACCAGGGGGGCAAAAAATTCTAGACCCCCTTTACTCCACACAGAGATGCGTACAAAGCTCTCCTTCACCCTCCGTTTGACAAATCTGACCATAACTCTATCCTCCTGATAGCTGCTTACAAGCAAAAATTAAAGCAGGAAACACCGGTGACTTGGTCTATATCATTTTTCAAAAGTGATCAGATGAAGCAGATGCTAAATTTCAGGATTGTTTTTTGCTAGCACAGGAATTTGCTATTCTTCCGATGGCATTGGAGTACACCACATCAGTCACTGGCTTTATCAATAAGTGCATCGAGGACGTTGTCCCAACATTGACTGTATGTACATAATCCAACCAGCAGCCATTTGCACTGAGCTAAAGGCTAGAGCTGCCGCTTTCAAGGAGCGGGACTCTAACCCGCAAGCTGATAAGAAATCTCGCTATGCCCTCCGATGAACCATCAAACAGGCAAAGCGTCAATACAGGACTAAGATCGAATCGTACTACACCGGCTCCGACGCTCGTCAGATTTGGAAGGGCTTGCAAACTATTACAGACTACAAAGAGAAGCAGGCAAGAGCTGCCCAGTGACACGAGCTAAATAGCTTCTATGCTCGCTTCAAGGCAAATAACACTGAAACATGCATGAGAGCATCAGCTGTTCCGGATGACTGTGATCAAATCAAATTTATTTATATAGCCCTTCGTACATCAGCTGATATATCAAAGTGTTGTACAGAAACCCAGCCTAAAACCCCAAACGGTAAGCAATGCAGGTGTAAAAGCACGGTGGCTAGGAAAAACTCCCTAGAAAGGCCAAAACCTAGGAGGAAACCTAGAGGAACCAGGCTATGTGGTGTGGCCAGTCCTCTTCTGGCTGTGCCGGGTGGAGATTATAACAGAACATGGCCAAGATGTTCAAATGTTCATAAATGACCAGCATGGACAAATAATAATAATCACAGGCAGAACAGTTGAAACTGGAGCAGCAGCACAGCCAGGTGATCACGCTCTCTGCATCCAATGTGAGTAAGGCCTTCAAACAGGGCAACATTCACAAGGCCACTGGGCCAGACGGATTACCAGGATTTGTACTCCGAGCATGCGCTGACCAACTAGCAAGTGTCTTCACTGACATTTTCAACCTCTCCTGGTCCGAATCTGTAATGCCTACATATTTTAAGTAGACCATCATAGTCCCTGTTCCCAAGAACAGTTAAGGTAACCTGCCTAAATGACTACCGACCTGTAGCACTCACGTCTGTATCCATGAAATGCTTTGAAAGGCTGGTCATGGCTCACATCCACACCATTATCCCAGAAACCCTAGACTCATTCCAATTTACTTACCACCCCAACAGCTCTTCAAATGATGCAATGTCTATTACACTCCACACTGCCCTTTCCCACCTGGACAAAGGGAACACCTATGTGAGAATGCAATTAATTGACTACAGCTCAGCGTTCAGCACCATAGTGCTCTCAAAGCTCATCACTAAGCTAAGGACCCTGGGACTAAACACCTCCCTCTGCAACTGAATCCTGGACTTCCTGACGAGCCGCCCTCTGGTAGTGAGGGTCGGTAACGGCACATCTGCCATGCTGATCCTCAACACTTGGGCCCCTCGGGTGCGTGATCAGTCCCCTCCTATACTCCCTTCTTACTCATGACTGCACGATCCAACACAGTCATTAAGTTTGCTGACGACACAACAGTGGAAGGCCTCATATCCGACAACGACGGACAGCCTATAGGGAGGAGGTCAGAGACTTGGCAGTGTGGTGCCAGGACAACAACCTCTGACTCAACGTGATCAAGACAAATGAGATTGTGGACTACAGGAAAAGGAGGACCGAGCATGCCCCCATTTTCACCGGGGCTGAGGTGGAGCAGGTTGAGCGCTTCAAGTTCCTTGACGCCCACATCACCAATAAACTAACATGGTCCAAGCATGGGGATTTTCTTAACAACATTGTTGGTTAATACCTGTTGTATTCAGCGCATGTGACAAATAACATTTTTAAGGACAGCATTTTTCTCTTCTAAACACAAATAGTGTGCAAAGTAACCATAACAACCGTAATACTGTAAGTAATGGTATCTGACTAGATGTGTTTTTAGCTCTTGACTTCTAATTATGCAATAAGACACAAGGAGGTGCCGTGTCTTTGGCATCATTAAACTGAAGATTAATCTTTATTAAATGACTCTGTAATTATTACGCGATTAAACTGATTAATCATTTAACTATAATTAACTAGGAAGTTGGGGTACCAAAGAAAATATTCAGATTACAAAGTTATAATTTTCCTAATATAATTATTCAGATATTTTCATATCTGATCAATAGTCTTCTGATTTAATGAATTCTTCTTTACCTCACGTTAGTCTCATTCCAAACGCCGTAAATTGTTGGTTATCTGCACTAACCCAGTCTTCAATATGAGTATTCCATACATCAATTGTCTTCAATCATTTTATTTATTAACTAACCTAACAATCACAGAAGTGCACAAACAAACAAACAAAGTAAATATGGTTACAAGAAATGATAGGGGAATGTGCCCTAGTGGGCTAAACCGGCATGGCAGCTTGTTAGACTAAAGGGGAAGTGGGGGTCGACTAAGAAGTCACTACAGAGTTAATAATTATAACAATTGAAATGCTAATCCTTTGCACATGAACGCTCACTCATTCGGGAACAATTGCAATCGATATATATATTTACACTCAGTGTGTCGTGGGGCCTCTGAAAAGTTTGTTTCTGTTGGAGAGTCTGTCCGTCCTCTTTCTCAGAATGGGTAGTTCAGAGTGACATTCATTCATGTCGTTATAGAATAATGTTTCGGCGGTTGGCTGTCTTGGCGTTCAATGATAACGAATTCCTAGCTGCAGACTAGTAATTAATATCAGACTTGTTCTTATTCTGTCGGTATCGATTGTCTTGAGTTTAACCACGTGGGATGGTTAAAAGATTCAGCATTCTGGTCTGCAACCTTTGTCCTCTCGTAATTGAGAGCAACATGTTCTGTTGAGAAATTCTCAAAGTGGGGGTTTTATTCGGGAGAGGAGAAAAGGGCCTGTCTCAGGATTCCCGACCATAACTGTGCTCATGGGCGGTCCTCTGATTTAGTTAAACTCAAGGGAATTGGAGTTTCCTTAATTTAAACAGTATAAAATCACATAACACAATTTCACAAACGACATCATCCTGACTCATTCAACTTTTCAACAATTAGATGTAAGCCTCATATCTGAGGCTATTATATAAACAGCGTTATGGTAATGTGGCCGTATTGTCTCCCATGAGTTTCACAAAATTGTACCAAACGGACCAGTTCGTAGCTGGATTCTTCAAAGATCTTGTATACCTTCTCCAGAACATAAATGTTGTTCGGACCTCAAGTTCTGTGAGGTGGAAGACATTACTTTGTTCTCTATGAACATTCACTCTGTCTCTATACTGTGGCCATGAGGAGATCATCTCCTCCAGGAATTTACGGCCTCTCTCTGACCACAGCAGCCTGGGTGTAGGAGATGGGGATGGGGCTTGCTGTACCCAAAGAGGGCAACGTCATGAGGTGTGGTATATGGCCAATATACCATGGCTAAGGGCTGTTATGCATGACGCAACGTGGCGTGTCTGCTTACTACAGCCCTGATCTGTGGTATATTGGCCATATACCACATACCTCCGAGGTGTCTTATTGCTATTATAAACTGGTTACCAATGTAATTAGAGCAGTATAAATACATGTTTTGTCATACCTGTGGTATACGGTCTGATATACCACGGCTGTCAGCCTATTAGCATTTTGGGCTCGAACCAGTTTATAATTTTGTTTGCACAACAAGACATTGTTTTATAGATCAGGTCTGTTTTGAGTCTGACTGTAAATGACTATAAAACTCAGTTGCCTTAATCTCGTTCTTCCCCAGACCCAGATTGATCACTACATGGAAATCGCACGTACTCAAGTTAACACCACAATGACCAAGTAAGTGGTCCCAACCAAGACTGTTTCAATGTACTCTTCTCTGTCAGCAGGATGTCGGAGTTCAATCTACCTAAACTTAGTGTCAGTGCTGTCATGTGATCATTGGTATATTCTGATGGTTTTTATTTTGTCTCTCTTTTCTCTTCCAGGCTGCAAGAGAAACTCCCTGGAGCCATCAAGCGTACGAAAGCTGAATGATTGACCCTCATACATCTTAATCACCATCCTCATCACATTTATCCCAACTTAAACCCCTTTCCCTCCCCCTCTCCCTTCTCTTTCCCTACGGTCTCCCTCCCTCCCTCCCACCTACCATCTGCACTGAACCAGCTAGGTAGAAAAAACATCTAAAATGCTACTCAATATTCAATGTAAACCGCTCAGCTTAACTACAAGAATTTAGAAAAAGAATGGTGCCTACTGCGCCGGCAGGAAACGCGTCTCTAACGAGAGGAAGTGATGTAACGCTTCGGCATAACACCTGTCTTTGATGCAGGGGTCAAGTGAACTAGACTGAATCAATGACCTGGTATTGTAGTGTAAAGTTGGGAGGGTGTAGGGAGTATCATTGACGAGTTAGGACCAGTGTTTGTTTCGCAAAAAAGCAGATGTCTGTACTTTTTAACTATGCCTTTCACTGAATATAAGTAAAAAAATAAATTTAAAAAAAGAGCTAACTGATAAATAAACTTTTGGGTGTAATTTGTGGCTAGTCTTTTTCCTTCTCTCTGTGTGGCAGTTTTTATGGATAAACAAAAAAAAAGTTGTTTTGAACCTGGTACTGGGATTTCACTGTTACTGATTGGCCTGTTATGGAGTTGTTTTCTTCACCTTAAAGGCTTGTATGTATAACGTTTCTGCAATGCACTGAACTTCAAATCCCATGAGCAGGTTGAAATAAAAGGATTGGAACACTGAACCAGCTGTGATACTTTTGGTGTAGTTCACGCCATTTTGATTTGTAGTCACATTTTACCAAATGCATCCAACAGGTTCTGTCTTTCTCTGCTGTGTGAAACAAGTTGGCGCTGCTTTTTAGAAAAGGGGAACTCCCTCTTACAGCAGCCATAACTCTTTTTTTTTTTTTTTTTTTTTTTAAATGTTCAAGTCATCAAAGTCTCAAGTTCACCTGTTTTATTATAATTGTTAGTGATATGATTATTACTTATAGGATTGCTGCTGTAGACTCCCTTTTTAGCTCTGTAATATGCTCCATAGTATCTTCATGGAGCTTCATAACTGCTTGACTTCTCCAGTGAGACCTCTTGGAAAACGGTTGGATATGGGTTCAAAGACTGTTCGCTTTTTGGAAGGTAGTTAGCAGTATAACCGAAACGATGGGTTCAAGAAGAGGTTTGGTGGGTGTTGTAGTCACAGCAGGTTGGTGACATCTTAATTGGGGAGGACGGGCTTGTGGTTATGACTGGAGCGGAGGCAGTGGAATGGCTTCAAATACATCAAGCACATGGTTTTCAGGTGTTTGAGGCCATTCCATTTGTGCCATGCCATTTTCCTCTCAGCAGCCTCAAATGCAATGTATTTGTTTTTTATTTGAATGCCATGATGTGAATGTCATAGCATAAGCTGGAAACACATTTTCACACTTTATATATAGGCTATATCATATAATTTGTTTTGTTCAGATAATTATTTGATTGATTTGAATAAAAACTGTGGTCAACTATTTTAAGGCTACTGCTACGTTTCTGTGATGGCAAAGTGTCTTCGAAAGGGATTTTAAAAGCAATTTGTAGATGGGAAAAATATAATGGCCGGTTCTAGCTCCTACTGTGATTGTTAATAATCATAGACATTGTGCCCAAACTAAGTTTGCGTGTCATTTTCAGAGCAATCCCTCTACATTTCGCACTAAAGCTAAACGACTACTGTTGTAACAACTTGAGCGTTCTCTCTACAATGAGCGTTCTCACATTGCCTCTCATCACTACTCAAATGTCTTAACTGCTGAACGTTACCCTGCAACATTGATGGAACACATCTCTTCATGCATGCAAACCACTGTTTCATATTGGGCCCCAATGTTGTCAGTGGTCACACTGCCTCACATAGTTGGAGCAGCAAAGCTTCTTGGTTTCCTTGTGCATGTGTGTATATCCAACTCCGTGACAGTTAATCCCAAGTCACTGGACACACTACTTGCTTCAATAGAGAAGTCTTACTCCAACCCTCCACTCATTAACTCACACTATTGGACTTTTGTTCTAGATGTTTCTTCTCACTCACACACATTCACCCACCCACAGTTGAACGTATCCAATGTCTGTAAACCACTGTCCTTGTGATGCTGGGCGAAAGGAACCTTCAGTAGCCCTGATGAGGACCTCACGATGAATAGGTGTTCCAGACTGTCAGGATTTTCATGGGGCGCTTTGTCATTGAAGGAAGGCAATGCTACCTATGTTTTCAATAGATTATAATGCAGACGACCTTACTTTAGTCTTGATTTAGTGCAAAATATGATCAATCTACATGCACATTTGAAAAAGTTTCCTTGACACATTGCCTTTCTATCTTATAAAAAATCTAATTCTTGCAGGAGTGGGTTTTTTCAGGGGAGATTTTGAAGGAACTTCTTTCTCTTTGGCAGTCTGTTTTGCTTTTGACTGTATTGGTAACCAACATCTCCAATCTGATAGTTATCAATGACTAGTTCACATTCTGGAGTTTGAAAACATTGTGATCCCTGTACTGATGTCAAAGTGTAATTAATAAAAAATGTCAAGGACAAGATTTGGGGTGATGTGTTTGTCTGTCTGTGGTCTGCTCTTCTGCTCTTCAACTTTGTGAAGAGTAAATATTTCAGCATGTCTGAACCGTTGGTTAAATTGAGTCAAGATTTAAAACAATTTTAAAAAATAAGATTTGGTCCAGTTTGCACAGATGGAAGGTAATATGACTGGTTTTGATCAGAGGATTATACTGTAGCTATTTATTTTAGCCCTGCATGTTGAGAAACCTAAAATAGTTCCTTATTTAATAGCCATGGTAAACCCAATCCGGTATTAATGCATGCATTCATTTATGGTTATCACCGGATGTGTCTACAAATGACCGTTGACTAGTCCAGTTTTACCAAAATGTTTTCTACATTCCCCAGATAACCAGTCAGACAATATTATTCAGATCCTTCTTTTTATTACAAGGCTCATTGAGGACAGAATGCATATCAACCTTTTGCCATGTACAGGTTGAATACAGGGTGGATACTCGAGAAACAAGAAATAGAGGGAAGACCATGAAATCAGTCCCTTAAAAAAAGATAATTGCTTGTCCTCACCCAAGCTAACGAAGTACCACCAAAGGGTATTTTTAACGTGCCCCCTATACACACACTGACACAAACATACATGTAAATCATTGCAATAGACAAGGTGTATTTTTATTCAATCACTTTGCCATATTTAAGTCCTATTTTTGTACATTTAAGTGCTGAGTCACAAAGCTTCTTACAACCTGATTCCGTGGCCACTCCAAGCTCAGATGGAATTATTTCACCTCTCCTTGCCCATCCCCTGTATGCCAAAATGCCCACTGCGTCAACTAGGGCTGTGTCTGAAAACATCTGTCAAATCCTTGCTTCCTCCGTCCTGGTTTCCTCAACTCTCAAAGCACATTAGAGAAGATCGAAGGTCCCCCCTCCCCTCCCCCTGGACCTGCAATGCGCTTTGAGAGGAATTGAGGAAACAAGGACAGAGAAAGCAAGGATTTGAATGTCAGTAACGTTTTCACACAGCCGAAGTCAGCAACATAGGCAGCTTAGGTTAGAGGAAGTGATATTCAACACTGATGTCACTTCCTCTCCACATAACAACTGGACAAATGCTGCCATTTGGTTCTTTGAATGAGACAGTTAAGTCCATGGGTTGTAAACTGTTGTCATGGTAAGTGTAGTTTGTCGTTCACACTCTTTTGTTGCCTGTCGTTTGTTCCAGCTGTGGAACAACGTTACTTTCACTGTTGTTGGAATCCGATAGGACCCTTTTTAACTACAGTTGACAGTAAAACAATTCAAATGAATGACAACCAATGTATGCGCTAATTTTGACAAGCTAACAAGCGAGCACAGATGGAAAAACAGACAATCCCTGAGTTGTTCTTTTTCCTGGTGGAGTGATATTTCAGAGGTCACTGAAATAAGGGCGAGTGAGGGGGTCATTTCAGAGGTGGTTAATTTGGTGATTTATTTCCTGATGCTGTTGCCATTATTTTTTTTTTTAAATGTAGTTAATTGTTGTTCATTGTTGCATAAACCTTGTAATATGTGAGTTACTGAAATGGAAGCCTTGCATGTGAAATCTTCTATAAATAAAGCTAGAATGCTCTCATAAACTAAGTGCTTCAGCTGTAGAAGGCAATCCCTCCACAATCATGCATGACTTCAGAATTCCCATGCAAAATGACATTCACGTGGCATCATTTCATTTTATCAGTGAAGTAGAAAAAATGGCCGTAATTACAAACATTTTTTGTAAAAACCACGTGTAAAAGTGCTTGTAAAAGTAAATCATAATTCAAATATTCAACACTATTTACATAGATTTTTGTGTGTGCAGCTTTGTTTTGCTAATAAGATCATCAGAAATAGCTGTGGGCCATTGTAACAATGGTGCTGTGACACTGGAGAAGACATGGGAGATGAGATCTTCTAATTCAAGAATGAGATAAATCTCTGGAGGACGCCTATTTACCTCATTGTAAACAAGGAATTTCCTTTTTAAATAACGGGATGTAATTGAGTCACTAAAGATGATCACATCTTTAAGTGTTGTTCATTGTCTTTAGCAATTCACCTCAAACACTCTCTCATTCAATCACCTGCATACCCAAATCTAGGTTTAGTACATTTTTGGGACAGGAAGTGCTATATTGTATGCTCGCTGAAACAATCACCAACTGTGCCAGTCGCTGCACAACTCATGACAGACCTCTACCAAGCCTTGTTTCTAACTTCCTGAGAAAGAGACTTGGAAAGGAAGGAAAGTGGGGGTGGATAGAGAACAACCAGGCCTGGCGCCCCTCGTCCTAGCGGACTAAGAGGCCGGCAGTCGTCTGTCCGAGTGCCGTGTGTCCGTGGTCTTGTGAGGAGAAACAGTCATCCGAGTGGACGAAGTGCAGGGCAGTCTGGTTGTAGCTGAGCAGTGCCTGCTGTCTCTCGTCTGGGCCATACACCAGAGAATGAGGGTGAACCTGTTGAATGTGTCTCTTGATGGTGCTGACTTTGAGAGTGGCTAACGTTGCCCCGCACACCATACAGATCAACCCGTGTCTCCGGCAGTCATAGTCCATCAGAAACTCCATCCTCCAGCGCACCTGGTAGTTCCGCCGCTGGTCCTTGCCCGGGTAGTGGCCGTGGCGCCCCGGAGTGGCAGGCATGGTGGTGACCCCCTCCTCCTTCTTTACGGCCTTGGTGGTGGCCATCTTGGTGGTCCGGTTGTTGTTGTTGTCGGCCATCTCTCTCGCCACAGGGAGAATGACAATGTCACTGGGGTCTACTTCTGTCAGAGAGGGAGGAGGGGGGGGGTCAGTCAGTAAGAGGGCAGAAACCAATTGGTGAATCACTTAGTATTTCCTCTTTCTCTGAAAGTAGCTACAGTCTGTCTTTTACATTGGTTGGAACTTAGAATATTTACCTTCTTTCATCTGCACGGCAGGGTTGTCTTCCATGGGAGCCTCTTTGGTCCAGGCCTCGGCCATGGCATCCCTCTCCTCCCGGGCCAGGCTGGTGGTCTCAGGGTGGCATTCCTGGATGTGGCGGCGGAAGCTGCTCACCTTGGCCATGGGCAGGGCCTGGGAGCACACCATGCAGAAGGTGCCACGACCCTGGGGTCCGTAGGCCACCATGTAGTCCAGGCGCAGCCGCCAGGGGAAGCCCCCACGGAGACGCCTCTTCCTGGGTTGGTGGAGAGGGAGAGGGGGTATGGGAGAGGTCATCTCTGGAGCTCCACCAACGCCAACACCCACGTCCTGCATCTCGGATAACGCCTCATCGTTGTCCTCTGCATACGTGTCTGAGCCGATCTGAATGGTCTCCAGGTCTTCAGAGAAGTCCACCCCAGCATCTCTCTCGTCTTTGGTGTTGGGCTCAGATTTGATGAAGTCGTTTAGAGGGTCGGATACTGATATGGAGGGATGGGGTGGGGTTGAGGAATGAGAGTTTAGTAAGGGATATAAACACTGAGAATACAAAACATTAAGAACACCTGCTCTTTCCATGACATTGACTGACCAGGTGAATCCAGGTGAAAGCTATGATCCCCTACTAATGCCACTTGTTAAATCCACTTCAATCAGTGTAGATAAAGGGAGGAGACAGGTTAAAGAAGGATGTTTAAGCCTTGAGACAGTTGAGACATGGATTGTGTATGTGTGCCATTCAGAGGGTGAATGGGCAAGACAAAATATTTAGGTGGTTTTGAACAAGGTATGGTAGTAGGTGCCAGGTGCACCGGTTTGTGTCCAGAACTGCAAGGCTGCTGGGTTTTTCATGCTCAACAGTTTCCTGTGTATCAATAATGCTCCACCGCCCAAAGGACATCCAGCCAATTTGACACAACTGTGGGAAGTATTGGAGTCAACATGGGCCAGCATCCCTGTGGAACACTTTCAACACCTTGTAGAGTCCCTGCCCCGATGAATTGAGGCTGTTCTGAGGGCAACTCAATATTTATTTTACCTTTATTTAAACTAGGCAAGTCAGTTGAGAACAAATTCTTATTCTCAATGACGGCCTAGGAACAGCAAGTTAACTGCCTTTTTCATGGGCAGGATGGCAGATTTGTACCTTGTCAGCTCGGGGATTCGATCTTGCAACTTTTCGGTTACAAGTCCAACTCTTTAACCACTAGGCTACCTGCCGCTCCATATGAGGAAGAGGTTCCTAATGTTTGGTATGCTCAGTGTATATTCAAGGATATAAATGGCTATTAATCAGTGTATCAATTGTTATCAGAACAAAAGCCATTTTAGATCAGTGCTGCAGAACAAATCTATGTAACTGGTTAACCTTTGTACACAGAGACATACAAATGTAACAAAAATAAAATCAGTCCTACTCACTTCAAAACACACACATACAGAAGCTGATAAAACGTCCGAAAGCCACAGTGACTGAAATGAAAAGGCTGCAATGCTAGCTCACCATTAAAAACACATTTTATTCAAGCAACTATTAAAAGCTTGACGTTTCGGCCTTCATCATAACAATGACAAAGAGGAAGCCACAGTTACAGAAGCCACAGCTCCCTTCCCGGTCCTGTTACCACCCCCACGTCCTACCTCCCTCAGTCTCACCATGTGTCTGGGCCCAAGTCTGCAGGATGCAGTGCTTCTCCTCCGAGCTGTAGACCAGCGACTGGGGGTGAATGTCAAGCATGTGGCTCTTGATGTGGTCCAGGTGGAGCGAGGGCAGCGGGCGGCCGCACACCATGCACACCAGCCTGCCCTCCTCCGCCTGGTACTCCATGAGGAACTCCTGTCGGAACCAGGCGTGGAGCGAGTCGTTCAGGTAGCGCTCCAGGGTCTTGGCAGAGGGCCCGGGGAGGTCTTCCTGCTGGAGGGGGACTGAGGGAGGGGGTGATGGGGTCGGAGACCGGGGCTGGAGTTTGGGGGACACCATACCACCAGGTTTTCCTATGAGAGGTAAAGTGGAGAGGGGATATGCAGTTTAAATGTTAACGTAAATCAAAAAATATAGTTTGACAATCACATAAAAATGTAATACATAACCATCTGTAAAAAGACAATTCAGGTTAAGATCATTGGTACAAGAGCAGCCTTTTTTCTTACGACCACATAAAGCCACTGCACAATGACATCACCCTCTTACACGACTGTAAAAGTGGATCTTGGCCGTATGAGCATGACTGTACAACATAAACACTTAACAGACATGCTCATACTGCCACCAAGTACAAGATCCTGAAACACTTATCATCAAACTAGGCCATGACATTTTATTCCATCCCAGTCTCCAGAAACCCCCACCCACCAGTGGAGTGGCGAGCACAGTCCAGCAGCTCCTCCTCCTGTCCCTGGGAGATGGCGGCCACCCCTCCGGCCGGACAGTACAGCCTCTGGCCCCCCTCCAGACTCAGGTGGCTCTCCCAGCCCGAGCGGATCACCTCCTTGTCGGCCGCGCTCCACAGCAGAGAGTCCGGGTGCTTCTGTCTAATATGCCTCTTGATGGTACTGAGTTTGAGCGTGGCCAGCGAGCTCCCACACACCATGCAGATCATGCCGTGGCGACGGGGGTCAAAGTCCATCAGGAACTCGCTGCGCCAGTACTCGTGGTAATAGCGCCGATGATCTCTGCCCGGGATGCGGCTGAGGCCGGGTCGGGAGGCGCATTGGACCTTCTCTTTGCATCCAGAGGGGCCCGGGATGGGAGAAAGGAGGAAGGGGGAGTCCGGACCCTCGGTGACACTCCAGTAGCTGGTGCCCGGGGACCAAAGGGGGGTCACCATCTCTTCCTCGTCATCATCGCCCACCTGGCCATTGGTCAGACCGTCCTTCTCTAGGAAAGAGAGAGTGTGTGAGAGAAAGAGTTAAGAGATTCACATGCAATAGCTATAGGTTATTCCTGGTAATGAAGCAGTACATTTCAAAGCTCTATAACGTATAATTCTATTTATATTTCTCAGATGGCTCTATCACATACCCCGACATTACCAGATATATGTATTCCGTTAGAAATAAGCAGACACAATAATTGGGGATCATAATAAAATCGTTAATCTGTGGAAAATATTATATTTTCGTACGGAACCCCCGCCATCAGAAACCGGGCAGCGACTCCATTTAGATGAGTTAGCCGCCGCTAGTTTCCGCTGGGTGGCGACTGTGCATCACAGCAAGCAACCAGCATGGTATTTTGCCTTTGTTTATAGTGGAGCCACTGAGACAAGAGGGCCATGCTGCTAGATGGCATTGTCCGTCACACAGATTAACTGTGACAAAGGGTGGAGAGCAGACTAAGGGTCGAGTCTCCGTACTCTCGAAACAAAACATTACAATCTTTACCTCCTGAACAGTGTCCCAAGTCACTTTGCTCTTGCGTCGCTTCCTCCTCTCCGCTTATTATTAATGAGAGAGAATCTGCCTGCTCAGCACACGGAAGGACCACAGGGTCGCTCTCCCCGGTCTCTTTCTCTTCCATTACTCTGCAACGTTACACTATTTACTAATGTTTTCAATTCGCTCTGATAGACCAGGTAGGAACTGTATTTTTAGAGAATCGTTCAGCACGCGTTTTGCAACCGATCTAGACCACGAACGGACACATCGCTTTTTGGGTGCCCCTCGTCCCCCCACGCACTCAACCTGGAGCAAAGTTAACTTTTCATATATCGCCACGATATTTGGTCGGTTTTATATCCTTCTTCGGGTGTGAGCCTCTCCTGTCCATGATGAGCTATAGCGGCCTCTTGTTTGTATATTAAGGCTCTGCTTGTCTTTAGGGTGGGGAGCCGAGCTTGGGGCCCCTGGGGCTCCTTAAGGGGCTCCTGGGTAAATTTAAAGAGACAGTAGCGGCATTCACGCAGCGACACGCATACCCAGGGGCCAGATGTGTGTAGGTTAAGTTTTACTGCAAAATTAATTGGACAAACATGTAACACTTTACCATGGTTTTGTTTTCTTACTTAAAAGACAACGGTTAATTAAATGAATATGGGGGGGGGCTGTTGAAATGTCCCCCCAATGGGTGTCCATAGTCAGCCTACTTTTTCACTATTTATGAATAATTCTTCTGTACACTGACTTCTGCATAATCTCAGTGAACATCATTACAATGTATCTTGCGCTGTCATTACTTCGTGTTCATTATAGTGGACTATTGAGGTATTGAGAGAAATACTTCTATATTCCCATGTGCAAATATTTGCCAAAATGCTCAAATTCGCAACCATGGATAAATATAACACCGGTAGCAACATTGTCTATAATTTAAATATTTGGAAATGTTGCATCTGTCAAATGTTCTAGAACAGATATTAAATGACAAATTCTTTAATTGATTGGATTCTAATGTATTGATTGGTGCAGTTTTCCAACATGGTACGATTATATTACAACAGTCTAGAATACAACTGTATTATAGGGTGGCATCTTGGAGACACAGTATATGGATAGAAATTGCTCAATTTCATTGACCATCTATAAACCAAATTTTGTCCCCTGTTGTGGTAGTACGGCTTTAAGAGGCTTGTGTCTGTCCACGCGACGCAGTTTACACACAAGCAGCAAGGTCCCACATCCTGGTACTTTTCAACGTTGTCAAGGAAGGCATCGATAGAAAGAAAGGCTGGCTCGAGGGAAGTAGCTGCAGTGTCCTGACAATATATCTGTCCAAACGTTCACAAACTATCCCGGAAAGTTAGGTGTAACTACCAGGTAATGCAAATGCATGTTTTTTCACACCTTTTCAACCATCCTACTCTTTCACCGCTAGCTTGGATTTACGCTTTTCTATTCATTTAGACAAGGAACACACGCAGACAGACGCCAGTCCGTGTGGACAGGGGAGGAGGAAGAGATTGTCCATTGTACGCTGGTAGAGACATAAATATCACCAAATGTGTCACATTTTCCGGGGGGTTTTCGTTTGAATTTGTGGCTCTGCTTTAGCACTCGTCGGCACACTGCATTTGGTATTCGTATGAGAATAAATAAAGAATGAAAAATGGCACACGACAGACATAATTTGTGATAGACGGAGGACTTGGTTTAAAGAGACAGTGCCATTTGTTCTCTTCCTGGTTGTTGTGCATGCTCTTTGATGCTGGCTGTCAGAGAGCGAACACAGCCTGCATTTGGATGCGTTGCAGGATTCATATGCCAAAAAATATTACATTTGTATAGCCTAAATTAGGAACTACAAATTATTTTATTAATTAGGCCTATATAAATCAGTTAAATAGGGTGTGCCCAAGTTATTTCTTGTTGACTTTAATCAAATAAAGGACGCATCTAAGCCAGCCAGAAATTGTGTTAATAAATGCCAATACTTGACAATGATATAAATATATAATTTACTCTATTGAATATTTAGCTTTAATTTTGGGATGGACAAATGGGGTGCAACCATGTGGTTTGAAGAAATATGTTTATTAATTTGGTTCTAAACTGGCAACAGTTAAAAACAACTTCAAGATGTGATATATGTCAGCAAACAATCAAATTTCCCAAGATCTATTAGATTAGTATATTTGTCTCGCTAAGCGTGTTGTTTATTCTAATTTTCAGGACCATCCGTTGTCTGTTAATGTCAAGATGTGGCTGGTGGCCACCAGAGAAGGGAGACGGACATAACAAGACCTATAGGATGTTACTCAATAGCATACGACAATGTAGGCTAAAGGCTGACAGCATCCATATCAGGTGAACATTGGACGAAGGAGAGTGGGATGAGTGAAGATTCTGCAGCCAGCACAGTTTGGTGAAGAGCACGAGAGGTGACCAATCAGCAACTAGCATGCCAACCACCAAGGGAACTGGAGGGGCTGGCAGCCCACGGGGTCAGCGCTACCGTCCAGCCTCAGAGTTCGACGATGCCACACTCGCCCAAAAGAGAGAGTACTGGAAGACCAAGAAACGAGAGCAGAGGGCCAAGCTGTCAGAGGTCAAGAGGGAAAAAGATACAAACAGAGTGTGTAACTCCTTGGGCAGAAATGCAGTCCATAAGACCCTAACCTCTATGGTGTTGAATCCCAGTGCCTCTTGTTCAATGGCAGGGTCTGCCCCCACTTTGTTGAATAGCGATGGTTCCTACCAAACCAATGTCAGTGGTGCACCTGTAGTTTTATTAAAGGGAAAGGGTTCTGCTATCTCCTCTCATCTGAACCATAGTGCTGAAGAAGAGGACCAAAACTCTTCCTCAGCAAACCAAAAGGAGAAATGGTTCCAGAGGATAAAACTTGACAAAGTCTTGCCTCCGTTCCCAACGTCCAGTGCAGGTCCAGGAGAAGGCGCGATGGTCTGCAAGATGGCGGTGAAAAGTTCCCCAACAGGGGGCACTGTGCTCGGAACGGTTACCTCAGCCAAACCCAACGGAGTGCTGCTCAACAGTGGCTCCTCCTTGCCTCTTGTAAGAGTGACTGTGAGACCCTCAGGTTCTGCACCTCGCCAACCACAGGGTGGAATGACTGTTCTGAATGGCAGCTCTCCTGTAGTGTCAACACAGAAGCAACTGGCCACCCAGAGTGTATCGAGGCCTGATGCGTTAACTGAGACGCAAGTTACAGTGCGTGTTCAGCCTGGACCGCTAACTGCTAACATTACCTCAGGGTTGCCCATCGTGACCAATCAGCCTACCCCTGTCCTCATTCCCAAACCAGAGGTTAGGCCTATAGGGATGAAAGTAACACAACTAGGTGGGACAAAGAGTGCCCTGGTCACAGCCCAAGAAGTTAGTTGTATCAACGACACATCAGCTACACTGGAGATTGAGGAGGACAAAGCCACCAAGCGCAGAGAGAATTGGCGCATCAAGAAGCGAGAACAGAGAGCGAAGCAGGCGGTTAGGTTAACGAAGACTAGAGAGAGAATCACGAACATGGAGATAACGTTGCAAAAAGCTGGAATGTTACCCAACGTGGTCATTGAACGTCCTCCGTCTGCTTTGAGTGGACAGGGCCATAGGCAGTGTGTTAATAGAGTCAGGGTCCCGTTCATCTCAGCCGGACGCCTGCTGAAGAACGCCAGAGCAGTGGCTAGCGTTGTAGTCAAAAGGGAGTCTGAGGATTCAGTCCTGGCTAAGCTAACTGCAGTCAACGCTAATCAACAGACTGTTCAGGTAAAAGTAGAGAATCCGCAGGACGCTGAACCAACAATGCAGACTGGCATGGCATCGAATGTCATTGGTTTTAAACTAGAAGGGGAACCAAGCAGAAGGCTCCTTGGTCCAGGGCAGTTTATCAACACTAGCCAAGGTATGGTCCGTTGTAGGACTCCGAGACAGAGGTTCATTGACGCCCAAAGGAATTTCCTGGGTCAGAGAAACATGAGAAAGTCCCCCTGTCATGCTACATCCTTCAAAACCTGCAACGCACTCCGAGAGGACCCAACGGAGACACCCGAGCAGAGGGTGGCCCGGAAGCGGGAATACTGGCGTGTCAAGAAGCGGGAACAGCGAGCTAAGCTGTCAGTGGAAGTCCGCGCTAAGATGAAGGAGAAGGATGCTCTGATGCGAAGAGTCAACCGGTACCAGAGCATATTGGAGGATATGAGGAAGGCGAGAGCGGCGGGCTGCAACACACTGCCACAACCAACAGGAAATGGGCCTACCCACACCAGCGCCTCAGAGACCATTGGAGGGTTCATCAAGGAGGACGGTACATTGACCAATACCATTCCCCAAATGTATCTCATTACAGAAGCAAAAGAGACAGGGAATGAAATTGGTGTCATCGGTGAAATGCCTGTTAATGATTCATTTACCAACCCTAGCATACACCGCCAACACCAACTGCTTCCCAAACCCACTGGTGATACATCTAGTAATGTGGTACATCAAATACGGGTCAACCCACCACCTCTAATCCGTCTTGCTCAAGTTAATGTCTCCTGTCCTCCCATCGGCCTGTCAATCAGAAAGCCTCCCAAGTTAGTTTCAGGCAGCCCCCCGAAAAACCTCCCTAATCCACACACAGTCGTCCAGCCCCAGAGTCGTATCACCCTCACACACCCTCAAAACATTCAAAACACCTTTCCTGGTTTGCCTACAGCGATACCGAAGCCGGCTAGCTGGGTCATGCAGATGGCTGTCAAAGCTTCTACAGCATCAGCAGCGCTCAACTTGGACCCAAAGCTAACAGAGGAGGAAAAGATGGCTAAGAAGAGAGAGTACTGGAGGGTAAAGAAACGAGAGCAGAGGGCGGCCCGCGCCACCCGCCTAAGGCAAGGAGTTCAAGCTAGGGGAAAGACTGCCTCACACAAGAGGCGGAACCAAAGGTTAGCACGATTAGCTGTCGCCATTCCCAATGTCAACAACACACTGACTATCAAGCCTCTCTCAAACACCAGTGTGTCCACGTCTCCACAGGGAGACCAAATCAAACAAGAGAGAGGATCAACCTCAACAGACGCTCCATGTCCTCCACTGGAACAACCCCTCTGTGTTGATATCAAACCGTCCCGGTGTTCACCGCCACCACAGACCGAGCCACCAGACCCAGCCTTGAGTGCTGACAGCCAGGCCACCACTCTCTTGGTGGTGGCTTCTATGAAGAAGCTGCTGGAGGAATCGCTCAGCACTGTGGCTGACTGGAAAACAGAACAGCCAGACTGTATTACAGAACAGCTGCCTTGTAAAAGTGATCCTCAGACATGTTCCTACAAGGATGCTTCCGTCCAGATGGAGGTCAAGCCAAATCTACCTCTGCTCACCCTGGAAGATGAGGAGAAGGTCTCCCTATCTGGTGACCTATCGTTGGAGGTCAAAGGATGGCAGGTGGACGCTGACGCCCTGCCATCCTGCCAGGTAACCATTTGTCCATTGAGTCCTCATCCTAAGGACTCTCCCCTGTCAAGTCCTTGCACTGAAAGTCTGTCTTTCCCAGCTCCCCCTCCCTCTGAACCCCCCTCTCACACTCTTGGTCCCACACGGCACACGGCAGCTTCCAGCGGACCGCCCCTCCCTCGCAGAGCCCAGAGGCTGCGTGCCAAAAAAGCAGGACACCACCACTGCTGCTCCCCAGAACCCCCGAAGCTACACCATCAACCTCAACAACAACAACAACAACCACCTCATCAACAACATGAAAATCAACATCAACAACAACCACCTTATCAACAACCTCAAAATCAACTACAACTTCAGCAACATCAGCACGCCCAGGCGGTGACAGGCCAGAATGTGACTCTGGAGAAGAAGAGGGAGTACTGGAGGATGATGAAGAGGCAGCAGAGAGCTAGGACGGTCAGGCAGGGAGGAGGGGGGCTGAGACGGGGGGACTACGGCAGACGACTGGCCCTCAAAGCAGCACAGGTGGGTGGATGTCATTTGTAATCTTGATATTACATTTCATCACTGCAGATTTTGTCATTCACAATGGTAGCCCTATACCTATCATTTCAATAAAATTTGAGGCAGAAGTATGTTTTGAGGTTATGTCAATTGGAGTGTGGAACTGATGTAGTTTGCAAAGCATTGTAGGTGCTTACAGAATGTCTTCTGGTCAGGCCCACTGTCAAGTCCAACTGAAATACCATGAACCTATACTGAACAAAAATATAAATGCAGCAATTTCATAGATTTTACTGAGTAAAGTTATTTAGGCCCTAATCTATGGGTTTCACATCACTGTGTATACAGATACGCATCTGTTGGTCACAGACAACCTTTAAATAAAAAGTAGGGGCGTGGATCAGAAATCCAGTCAGTATCTGGTGTGACCACCATTCGCCTCAAGCAGCGCAACATCGCCTTTGCATAGAATTGATCAGGCTGCTGAATGTTGTACCACTCTTCAATGGCTGTGCAAAGTTGCTGGATATTGGCGGGAACTGGAAAACGCTGTTATACACATCGATCCAGAGCATCCCACACATGCTCAATGGGTGACATGTCTGGTGAGTGTGCATGCCATGGAAGAACCGGGACATTTTTAGCTTCCAGGAATTTTGTATAGATCCTTGCGACATGGTGCCGTGCATTATCATGCTGAAACACGAGGTGATGGCGGGATGAATGGCACAACAATGGGCCTCCAAGATCTTGTCACGGTATCTCTGGGCATTCAAATTGCCAACAATAAAATGTAATTGTATTCGTTGTTTGTAGCTTATGCCTGCCCATACCAAAACCCCACGCCACTCTGTTCATAACGTTGACATCAGCACACCGCTCATCCACACGACGTCATTCAGTTTAGATTGGCCTTTTACTGCCCCCAGTACAAGGTGCACCTGTGTCATGGTGTTTAATCAGCTTCTTAATATGCCACACCTGTCAGGTGGATGGATTATCTTGGCAAGGATGCATGTTAACTAACAGGGTTGTAAACAATTTTGTGCACAAAATTTGAGAAAAGCTTTTTGTGTGTACAAAACATGAATGGGATTTTTGATTTCAGCTCATGAAACATGGGACTTTTGCATGCTGCGTTTATATTTTTGTTCAGTCTAATTGAGGAAGAGGGGGATATATATGGGATATATATGGGATATATATGGGATATATATGGGATATATATGGGATATATATGGGATATATATGGGATATATATGGGATATATATGGGATATATATGGGATATATATGGGATATATATGGGATATATATGGGATATATATGGGATATATATGGGATATATATGGGATATATATGGGATATATATGGGATATATATGGGATATATATGGGATATATATGGGATATATATGGGATATATATGGGATATATATGGGATATATATGGGATATATATGGGATATATATGGGATATATATTCTGAGAACTGGACAAACCTAAACAAGTACATTTTTGTAAAGATCAACAAATAGATCAAATAACCTTGGTTATAAATGATTCTGTATATTGTGACATAAAACTAATGTAAACGTATTCATTGATTTGTGTTTCAGGTTTCGAATCTCCTCATTGTGAAGACACACACACAGAGACCAGTGCAGAGAAGCGGAAGCTTCGGTCTACACACAGCACCATTGCTCAAACTGCAGTCCTCCCCACTTCTCCAGCCTATATCTCCCCAGCCTATATCTCCCCAGCCTATATCTCCCCAGCCTATATCTCCCCAGCCTATATCTCCCCAGCCTATATCTCCCCAGCCTATATCTCCCCAGCCTATTTCTCCCCAGCCTATATCTCCCCCTACTATATCTCCCCCTACTTCTGGACCCAAGGCTAGCCTCAGCATGGTCACCAACATCCCTACACTTCTGGTTGGAGACCCCACCACCTCCAACATTGGACAGACATATGATACAACACAGCTCAACCCTCCTGTTAACTGTACCAGTATCTCCAATTCACCCATTGGTGACACAGGGTCCCCACAGACATCTCATAGCTTCAGTACCGTGTCCCCCCCTTTTGGAGGTGGTGTCACTGTCCCCCCATTGAGTGAGGGGAAAAAAGACGGGCTGCTATTGGTGGAGAACCAACAGGAAGCGGCCCCAGGATCGAGCGCCGACTCGCCCCGCGTTCTAAAATGGAGACTGCGAGTGCAGGAAACCCCAGACACCGATACCTCACCCATCGCTACTCTCACACCTCCTCCCAACCCTTTGACTAGCATAAAACTCTTACCCATTCAGTCTCCCAGTCAAACATCCTCTTTCACCCCAACACAGACTCCTTTCAAATATCAAGGTGCTCAGATTTCTCAAAGTGGGAATGTACAAAATGTACGATTGCCGACATTGCAGGGGCTCACCAAAAGCCCTATCTACATAAGCCCAATGGGTCCGCCCAAGCCAGTGCCGGGGGAGTCGGAAGAGGAGACTCTGAGGAAGAAGAGGGAGTACTGGAGGGTGAGGAAGAAGGAGCAGAGAGCCAGGAAAGCAATGAGAGATGGGGAGATGACAGAGAAGAGGCCCTCGGTCAACTGGCAGCCCATCATCCCTAACACTCATCATCCTCAACAGCTGCTTGAGGAGATGGAGACACAGGTAACATTTTCAATGGTCAACATTTCAAAGAAAAGGCCATATAACATTGTAATAAGTCAGAATTGTATGTTTAACCATTGACTGAACCGTAACTTTGCTTAAATCATGCATTGATACCAAGGGATGAGGATTCAGCCTTCGGTAACTTTCATTCCTCTTGGTCAGTTCATTTTTTTTTAGGGCTGACTGTAACTATTTTTGTTTTTTCTCAACCAAAGGAACAGGATCCTGACCGGTGGTTCAACACCTCCGAGGTCTCTGAACTACTTCTGAGGTGAGAGACAAGTTTTCAGACTTCTCTCTGTTTCTGTTACCTCAATGTGTGTGTTGGTAGTAATCATAACTGATGTCCTTTTTTCCATAGTACTTCCACAGAGACAGACATGGGCTACTTTCCTGACTTTGGCCAAACTGAACCTTTAGAGGGTAATACATTTGATACTTCTAGGTCTTTTAATCCTAAATCTAGCTAAAGCTATGGGCCTTTCTTAGAGTAACCTTGTTGCCTTAGTAGAAAATGTGGCAAACTAGCCCAAATATTTATACAAATATGTTGGACCCCTGGCTAGTAGAAAGTCATCATGGACTAGTAGAAATTGCAGTCTACTGGCCCGACTGACCAGTTCCCAAAATCCTAAAGTTCCATGTCTCACAATACCACTATCTTTCCTATAGACGAATCAGAGCTCCTTTTCCTACACGACGATCTTAGCGACAACTATGACGGCGCCATCTCGGATGTTGTATGGAGGAATCGCTACCTCATGGACTACGACCCGCTGAACCAGCTGCTGGTGTGCATGGTGTGCGGGGAGCTCCAGTACTCCCACAGCCTGGAGGGGGTGAGGGCCCACATCGACGAGGCCCACCCAGATACCCTGAGCCTGGAGTCCCCGGAGCACCTTCGCATCCTAGAGGCCTGGGACGAGCAGGTGTCCAGGAGAGAACGCTTCTTCACCAGCCAGCTGCAGCAGCACAGTGGAACGATGGGAGGTAATTAGGCTGTATTATATTAGAGGGCCCAGAGTTCTTCCTGTTCCTGGCGATGGGGAAATTTGGTATTGAGTATTTCTGTTATATCCAAGCACATTTTTGTTTCAGGGGACAGTGCCAACCTCCCAGCAGAAGTAATGGTTGATACAGAAGACTCGTCATACCCGACGAACAGCAAAAGCTCCAGAACGATTAAAAGACTCTGAGGGCTAAGGTGAGCATTTGAGCCTTCATAACTGTACAGACACCATCCATGTCTGTATATCATAATGTTGACCGTCGCTGTCTGTATACCAAGGGGTGTATTCTTGTCTGTCTGTAGGAACACGTTTTCACAACACATTGTTTACGTCCTACCTACTTGTTCTAATTTGCAGAAGCACAAATAGCTAAATTCCAGACAGCATAAAACAATAGAGGAAGTGAAAACATTTCTGCTGTTTTCTTTTGTGTATTATCTTTTCCGGAGCAGTTCCCCTACAAAGGATGAACTAAACTTGGAACTGTATATCTGTATAGGGACATGGAACGACAAGAGGCAAGCTTTACCTCATGAACTTTGGGATAGACCCACACATCTACACACACCCACGAATGTATCTTCTTGCTGGGTTTCCCCCCCCCCCTTTTTTCCCCCAATTTCGTCGTATCCAATTGGTAGTTACAATCTTGTGCCATCGCTGCAACTCCCGTTCGGACTCGGGAGAGGCGAAGGTCGAGAGCCGTGCGTCCCCCTGAAACACAACACAACCCAACCAAGCCACACTGCTTCTTTGACACAATGCCCGCTTAACCCGGAAGCCAGTTACACCAATGTGTCGGAGGAAACACCTGGCGACTGTGTCAGCGTGAACTGTGCCCGGCCCACCACAGGAGTAGCTAGTGCGCGATGGGACAAGGACATCCCTACCGGCCAAACCCTCCCCTAACCCGGACAACACTGGGCCAATTGTGCGCTGCCCCATGGGTCTCCCGGTTGCGGCAGGCCGCGACAGAGCCTGGACTCGAACCCAGAATTTCTAGACCACTGCGCCACTCGGGAGGCCTTCTTGATGTTTTTGATAGCGCCATTTTGTAGCGATAATCATTCACTACTACTACTACTACACCATGTCTCCTGTGCCCTAAACCAAAATAATATATCAATGAGAGATGTCACTGGGCTCTATAATGTCGTTGTGCTGTATAACATACTAAAGCACAGTCAGGGCTCTCCCTCAATACACAGCACTGGGTTAACTTAACCTCCCTATTATGTGTCCATTACAAACAGGTCAGTGATGTTCTTCAATCTGAATGAATGTGTCCTTACTCCTCAATGTACCAGGATCTATATGATCCAGGTTTTTAAGGGTAAATAGCAGACCTGTGAATTTGACTTAGAGACCATGCGTCTATTGAAATGGTCTACAGGTGATCAATTGTTCAAAGATTGATATTCGTCTGTACATACAGTACATTTTATAATTTTACTTAATGATATGTTTATTTAATATTTCTCACATACTATCATTTTTGTATAAAGTTTTGTACTGTATTAACAATTTGTTATTCAGGTCCAAGACCATCAGTTTTATTTCTTCCCTTTTCACAAGGGACATCCTTGCATGAGGTTATTCTGAATATGTCCTGAAAAGTACTGGTATAATTATTTTTCTTGCAGCATACTGTATCTACAAGACTGACTCTTCGAAATAATTATTTGACACACAAAACCACATTGTTTTCATAAATCGTTGTTCTGGAATATATAAAAATGTTCTTCCTTTTTAATAAATGTCAACCTTGTTTCTGTAATGCTGATTTGACAAATGTATTTCTGCACTGTAAATACAACACACAATCATTATGTTTAAAGGGGTGCTGAAATGTCAAAACCCTTTTAATGTATTTGATTGCCGATCACGTTTTGTTTCTGATCTGATTCATATTTCCTTGCCTATTTATACTGTATACATTATTTTTAATGCCTTTTATTTAGTCTGAACAATCAGTCAGTGGCACAGATATAGATTATTACATTTTTTAAATTTAATTGTATCCCTGATTTAACAATCAATTATCAGCATATGTATTTTTTATCACTTTTTAAACATACAAAAAAATGTGTAAGATCCATTGGCCTGCTGCTTGGATGTTTCTATACTTCCTATATGGAACAGAAAATGTGTGGAATGGACTTCCATTTGTGTTGTTTTTGGTTCACCAATATACTGACAATTAACGTCCTATAGAGCACGAAGCTTTGGAAGTCAGTCTTCTGTGGTCTTAACAGACTGAAAAATGCATTGAAAACAGATTGTACTGTGATGAACTTCTTCTTGTACAGCTGTAAGCAAACTGTAAATGTACAGGGGACACTGACCACGCTGTATGATGACACCTGATGAGAATGTACCTCTTTGAATTGGTTCCTACCTTGTCTGTTTTAAAAGGGAATGTTCAAATGCCTTTTCGGTACTAATAAACCCTTTTTTCTATCTTTTAAAAGTGGTTCTGATTTATTGCTAGCTGGCACTATCAAGGAGGGTCTATATGAGGCCATAACTGTATCCCCATTGTCAACAATACTTAAAGATACGTCAACAATGTGCATCACCAATTCACTTCAACTGTCCAAATGTTTTGAAAAGGTGATGTATATTTACCATGAAGGCAACTGACTGAGTTAATGTCAATGCACACTAGTTTCAACACTGTGATTTAGGTTGTCACCCTTCACTCAGGTACAAAGTTCCAAATATGCGTACCCTACTGTTTTCATTATAAGAGATTATGTACATCAGTTGTATATTTTTCCTGATTTGAGGCTTTCTTGAATCTTGACACGGTGCTAATTAAAAGTAAGCGCAAGAGCCTTTTCAAAGACATTTACGACAACATTAAATTAGTTTAGAGGGCGTTGGTTTAAATAAGTACCTAAGCTTGGTTTCTTGAAACCTACAAGTTGACAATAGGTGGGTACAGTATACTTCGGTATTAAATCCACTGATTTAATGAAATCCTATTACCAGATTTTTATGAGGGCCAAGAGTCACCTGACAAGGAAGAGTTAGTTATGATAAAGGCTCTCTCTCCAACTAATACTCTCTCTGGTAGAGGAATGGGCTCTGTCACAGTCCTGTAGCTGTTAACTGCTTCCCTCTCAAACGCTACGGCGATGTTCCTCCTCCACAACAATGTAGGGGTCTGTCTCTTCCTCTCGGATATATAGGATCCTGACTAGTCTCCCTGCTGCCAAAAGACATCCCCACAGCATGACGCTGCCTCCACCATGCTTCACCTTAGGAATAGTGCCAGGTTTTCCTCCAGACATGACACTTGGCATTCAGGCCGAAGAGTTCAATCTTGGTTTCATCAGACCAGAGAATCTTGTTTCTCATGGTCTGAGAGTCTAGGGGCCTTTTGGCACCTGGGATGCATTTCAATTAATAGGTGTGCCTTGTTAAAAGTTAATTTGTGACATTTATTTTCCTTCTTAATGCATTTGAGCCAATCAGTTGTGTTGTGACAAGATAGGGATGGTATACAGAAGATATGGTATACAGTAGAAGACCAAGTCCATATGTCAAGAACAGCTCAAATAAGTGAAATGACAGTCTATCATTACTTGAAGACATGAAGGTCAGTCAATCCGGAAACGTTTAAAGTTTCTTCCCCTGCGGTTGCAAAAACCATCCGGCGCTATGATGAAAGTGTCTCTCATGAGGACCGCCACAGGAAAGGAAGACCCAGAGTTACCTCTGCTCTAGAGGATAACTTCATTAGAGTTAACTGTCTCTCATGAGGACCGCCACAGGAAAGGAAGACCCAGAGTTACCTCTGCTCTAGAGGATAACTTCATTAGAGTTAACTGTCTCTCATGAGGACCGCCACAGGAAAGGAAGACCCAGAGTTACCTCTGCTCTAGAGGATAAGTTCAATAGAGTTAACTGTCTCTCATGAGGACCGCCACAGGAAAGGAAGACCCAGAGTTACCTCTGCTCTAGAGGATAACTTCATTAGAGTTAACTGTCTCTCATGAGGACCGCCACAGGAAAGGAAGACCCAGAGTTACCTCTGCTCTAGAGGATAACTTCATTAGAGTTAACTGTCTCTCATGAGGACCGCCACAGGAAAGGAAGACCTAGAGTTACCTCTGCTCTAGAGGATAACGTCATTAGAGTTAACTGCAGCCCAAATAAATGCTTCACAGAGTTCAATTAACAGACACATCTCAACATCAACTGTTCAGAGGAGACTGCGTGAATCAGGCCTTCATGGTCGAATTGCTGCAAAGAAACCACTGCTAAAGGACACCAATGACAATAAAAGACTTGCTTGGGCCAAGAAACACGAGCAATGGACATTAGACTGGTGGAAATCTGTCCTTTGGGCTAATGAGTCTAATGAATTTTAGATGTTTGGTTCCAACCGCCATGTCTTTGTGAGACGCAGAGTTGGTGAACAGATGATCTCTGCATGTGTGGTTCCCACCGTGAAGCATAGAGGAGGTGTGATGGTGTGGTTGTGCTTTGCTGGTGACATTGTCAGTGATTTATTTAGAATTCATGGCACACTTAACTAGTATGGCTACCACAGCATTCTGCAACAATACACCATCCCATCTGGTTTGAGCTTAGTGGAACTATCATTTGTTTTTCAATAGGACAATGAAACAACACACCTCCAGGCTGTGTAAGGGGTATTTGATTAAGAAGGAGAGTGATGGAGTGCTGCATCAGATGACCTGGCCTCCACAATCACCCGACATCAACCCAATTGAGATGGTTAGGGATGAGTTGGACCGCAGAGTGAAGGAAAAGCAGCCAACAAGTGCTCAGCATCTATGGGAACTCCTTCAAGACTGTTGGAAAAGCATTCCAGGTGAAGCTGGTTGAGAGAATGCCAAGAGTGTGCAAAGCTGTCATCAAGTGTGGCTACTTTGAAGAACCTCAAATATAAAATATATTTTGATTTGTTTAACACTTTTTTTTGTTACTACATGATTCCATGTGTTATTTTATAGTGTTTACGTCTTCACTATTATTCTAAAATGTAGAAAATATGAAAAATAGAGAAAACCCTGGAATGAGTAGGTGTGTCCAAGCTTTTGACTGGTAACAACATTGAGAACCGTATGTTTGCAGTGCATCATCTGGAGTTGCACCTAGCCAATGATAACTGATAAATTAAATATAGGTTGTTAGCGATGCGGTTGAGACTGAGGCTGGCCAAGTCAACAAGGTCCCCAGGGAGCTGCAGGGGGACGGGGAAGGGGTTGGCGTGCTTGAACTTGGGGAACCATCAGAAGATGCGCTGGTACTTCCTCATAGGGTGAATCTTGTCCCTGAAGATCTGGACCTTAAGTTTGGACATTTGACATGATACCTGATTATACAGAACATGATACCTGATTATACAGAACATGATACCTGATTATACAGAACATGATACCTGTTTATACAGAACATGATGCCTGATTATACAGAACATGATACCTGATTATACAGAACATGATGCCTGATTATACAGAACATGATACCTGATTATACAGAACATGATACCTGATTATACAGAATATACAGAACATGATACCTGATTATACAGAACATGATACCTGATTATACAGAACATGATGCCTGATTATACAGAACATGATACCTGATTATACAGAACATGAATGAATGACAAAACAAGGGTCTGACAATGAAATATCTTGCTTCATATTTTAATGGTTTGAGAGCCACTGTTGTGAAAACAGTGGGCCAAATCTCGCTCTCTCTCTCTCACACACACACCAGTGTTACCCCTATATTCATTTAGCAGGGGCGGGCAACCGCTGCTAAATTGTTGCCAACATGAAATATAATTTAAAAAAACAAACAATACAAATGTGGGGTTTGGTGAAATGTCAGTATAAATATAAACGACAGAACCGGATGTAAAGTATGTAGAAAAGATAACGGACCTATATATTTTTTAAATAAGATCATCTTTGACAACTAACAAGCACCACTAAAAACTAGTCAGAGAGAATCTAAAATTCCAAAAGTGTCATGGCATGGGGCCCCCATTGATTTAGTTACATTTGAGTCACTCCAATAGCATAAGCTATGGCAAAATGTGTATTATTGCAGGAAATTAGCTTTGAAATAGCAAAACTGTGCCTGTGGCCAAGAGGAGGGTCATTAAAATATCTGGTCAGAGACCACGCAATTGGCCACGCCCCTACGTTAACTTTGCCACCACTAGTTCGCCATCTGTTCCAGCAGGTGCACCCCGCACGCCTGCTGTCGGGGGTAGTGGTTGAACATGCACTGGATAAAGTTCCTGGGCACAAACACCTCCTTGGGGAAAACATACAACAGCTTGTTGTAAACTGTAAGGTCCCGTTCCACACCGAACTCTGGCACCTTCTTCAAGGCTGCGTAAATGAACTCTACGTGACCTCGATGCCATATTCCCCTCTTACTGAAGACATCCACCACTCCGTTCCTGGCCACCCTCTCAAACAGGTCATCATGAGTTATCAGTGATCTGTCATTTATTCTATCCTCGTCCTCTTAGGTCTGTGGGTACGAGCTGGCTCTTATAACATCCAGGGCTGTCATGGAAACACCTCAGTGCCTGTTGAGGACGAGGAAATGCATTGACGAGGAGGTACAAGCAGTCAACATAGTTCAACAAAATGCATGAAAGGGTAACTTGATACACCGTAGTGCAGGGCTCTCCAACCTTGTTCTTGGAGAGCTACTATCCTGTAGGTTTTCATTCCAACTCTAATCTGGTGCATTTGTTTCTAATAATGAATTGGTTTATAAGATGAATCAGGTTAGTTACAACTGGGGTTCACCTGGAACATTGTTGGAGAGCCCTGCCGTAGTGCTCCTAACCCTACGATTGAGGTTAACGATCACCCACCGCTATCCACTCAAATTTAACTACCATGTCGATGTGATTACCTGGGGAAATTCCTATGGATTTAGGGTGTGACATACCTGGCCACAGGTGTTGTGTAGTGTAATTAGGGAAAATGCTGTGGCTGTCTGACACAGGGTGGCATGTTGGACAGCTGCTCTGACAGAGGGGACCAGGAACCACACACTCTGGACCCGTAGTAGACAGCAGACACAGTTCATGGTTCATGCATCATGTGGCTCCTACAAAAGAGAAGAGTGAAGCTGACATGGGACAAATAGTACAGTGACACTATGAATCTGCACTAATATGAATATATTGTGACAGCTTGCAAAACATATGTGCAGATCAATCTCTGTGGTTTTGATGGGAGCATGACACAACAGACATAAACACAGGACAATATACTGTATCTTTTACCTAGCTATAAGTAGCCATTCAATTTATAACTATGT